>NW_027186304.1:92435876-92566269 GCF_028583685.1 Petaurus breviceps papuanus
TCCTAACTCAAAAAAAAAAAAAAAAGGCAACCGCCGCCAACTGCCAACCGCAGGACTGTTAGCTCGGCTTTTCACTTTCTCTTGCTCTGCTATGTCAGCACGTCCATGGGGCTTGGGAGATCTTTAAATCCCATAACCCTTACAGTGGTCCAAACAGCAGAGATCTTATATCTAAGTGAAGCTGTGTGATTACTCTCCAAAGAGAGAAAGGACTTCTAGGCCATTCAGTACCAGGAGTTTTGTGTTACCCTTTGCACATTGATCTTATTCTATATGTGCCCCATTTCTTTTTTGTTGTTGTTGTTAATTTATTTTAAATGTAAATACTAAAACTTACACAATAAGAGAAGAAAAAGAAAAATTTTATAAACTTAAATGTAAAATAAGAAAAGAAAAAAAAGCATTGCCATGTGCACAGCAGAATGTAAGAGGATTCAAAATATATAGCAATAAATTTCCATTTCAAGAAAGCCTGTGTAATAAATACTATGCATTATGTTCAGAGCTGTCCATCTTTTCTTTGCTTCCTTGTAAGTTTTCTTTTTTCTTTTTTTCTCGTTTTTTCCTGTGCACTTTTTAATTTTGTTCTTCCCCCCTTCCTCCTTCTTCAAGAAGATTACAATTAGTCAAGAATATACACACATATACCACATACATAAATATATATATACACTTATACACACAAAGATACATACACACATATACCCATATATATACATATGCTTATACATACACATACTTAGATATATATAATCATACTCATATATAAACATACACATTCATATGCCTTTATGTAAAACCATAGCATTCTTATTTCTTTTGATTAATTATTTTCTTACGGCAAACCTTGGATGTATGAGGCTGTGAGCAAATCTAGATGGGAAACATATACAATTGTCTAGATTAGAACTCCACCCCCAGGGTCCCCAGTGCAGAGAGACAGTGCTGTATAGTGAAGAGTGGACTTGCCATCCACCTGGAGAACCAGGAGGACCTGAGTTCCAAACTAGTTTCTGTTAATTACCAACTGTGTGAACCTAGGTATGTGATTTAATCTCTCTGAGATTATATTATCTTTATACATTATGTCAAGTACATATATATATATATGTGTGTGTGTGTGTGTATATATATATATATATATGTGTGTGTGTGTGTGTATATATATATATATATATATATATATATATATACATTTCTGATATATTATCCTTTTGTACATTTAGAGTTTGACACCAACCGTTTAACCCCGGGTAAGTGCTTCCCCCCCTCTTGTCTCAGCTCTTATATTTTTGTTGTTGTGCTGTTTCACTCATGTCTGATGCTCCATAACCCCATTTGGGGTTTTCTTGACAAGGATACTGGAGTGCTTTGCCATTTCCTTCTCCAGCTCATTTTACAGATGAGGAAACTGAGGTAAACAGGGTTAAGTGACTTGCCCAGAGTCACACAGTGTCTGGGTTTGAATTTGAACTCAGGTTTTCCTGAATTCAGGGCCAGTGCTCTAGCCATTGTGCACAATGTTCACAGAATGAAGGCTGATAGAATTTGATGGATGGTAGGATCTCAAATCTGACCCCTATTTAAAAAATATTTATTTATTTATGTATTTTTAGTTTGCAACATTCATTTCCACAAGATTTTGAGTTACAATTTTTTATCCCCATCTTTCCCCTAACCCCCACCCCAAAATAGCAAGCCTACTAGATACCTCTTCCCCTGATCTGTTCTCTCTTATATCCTCCCCCATCTTTCTCCCCCTAACTTTCTTTGACCCTATCACTTTTCAAAAATGTTTGTTTCTAACTACCCTCTCCCCGAATCTGCCCTCCCCTTTATCATACCCTCTCTTATTCCCTACCCCCTATTTTCCTGTAGGGTAAGATACCCAACTGAGTGTATATGTTATTCCCTCCTTAAGCCAAATTCAATGGGAATAAGGTTGTCCCATTCCCTTTCACCTTCCTGCTCTTCCCCTGCATTGTAACAGTTTTCTCTTGCCTCTTTTATTTATTTATTTTAAAATTTTTTTATTTTGCTTCTTGGAGGGAGGAAGGCAAGGGTAATTGGGGTTGAGTGACTTGCCCAAGGTCACTTGGTTAGTAATTGTTAAGTGTCTGAGGCCAGATTTGAACTCAGGTCCTCCTAACTCCAGGGCCGGTGCTCTATTCACCACCTAGCCACCTCTCTTGCCTCTTTTATATGAAATAATTTACCTTAATCTATCTTCCCCTTTATCCTTCTCCCGAAAATTCCCCTCTCACTTCTTAATTTTATTTTTTAAATATCATCCTTTCATATTCAACTCATCCTGTGCCCTCTGTCTATGTATACATGAACATACATATGCCCACACTCACATATATATTTATATACACATACACCCTCCTATACATACATATATATGTATATATATATATATATATATATATACATATATATATATATATATTTATATATATATACTTATGAGTCACAATTATCACTTTTCCATGTAGGAATGTAAATAGTTCAACTTTAATATGTTCCTTATTTCTTTTTCCTGTTTGCCTTTTCATGCTTCTCTTGCTTTTTGTATTAGAAAGTCAAATTTTCTGTTCAGCTCTAGTTTTTTCATCAAGAATGTTTGAAAATTCTCTATTTCATTGAATGACCATATTTCCCCCAGTAGCATTATACTCAGTTTTGCTGGGATTCTTGGTTTGAGTCCTAGCTCCTTTCACTTCCAGAATGTCATACTCCAAGCCTTTCAATCACTTAATGTAGAATCTGTTAGGTCTTGTGTTATCCTGATTGTGTTTCCACAATACTCAAATTGTTTCTTCCTGACTGCTTGCAGTATTTTCTCCTTGACCTGGGAACTCTGGAATTTGTCTATAATATTCCTAGGAGTTTTCTTTTAAGGATCTTTTTCAAGAGGTGATTGGTGAATTCTTTCAATTTCCTTTTGCCCTCTGGTTCTAGAATATCAGGGCAATTTTGCTTGAAAATTTCTTGTGAGATGGTGTCTAGGCTCTTTTTTTGATCATGGCTTTCAGGTAGTCCAATAATTTTTAAATTATCTCTCCTGGATCTCTTTTCCAAGTCAGTGGTTTCTCCAATGAGATATTTTACATTGTCTTCTACTTTTTTATTTGTTTGGATCTGTTTTATAGTATCTTGATTTCTCATAAAGTCATTAGCTTCCAATTGCTTGTAGTGGCAAGCACCCCAGCATCCCCAGGGTAGCTGTCAACCTACATTCTTAGATCTGCTTTTCTAAAAGAAAGCAACTCAAAATGGGTTAACAAGCTTACTTTAATCAATCAAAAATATATTGTTTACCTAGTTCAGGGGAAAAAGGTCAGCACCCTGAACTTTAGAGTATATAGACAGAAGTTATAAGACAGAGAAACAGATCAAGCAGACAGGCCTCCAAACTGTCTGACCATTACATGCATCCATACCTAATCACAGTTACCAGAGAGAGAAGCATTAACATCTAGGTTTTTCAAAGCTGGGGGACTCTCAATGGCTGCCCAGAGTCTCATCTGATCAAATCACACAACACTTCTCAAAGTGAGCCCCAAAGAAAATCCCCCCATCAGGGATTATATAGCCTTCTCCAGGCTCAGAGAATGTAACAACCCTCTTGACTCACAACCCAATCACATAGTATCTCTTGAAAAATGAGCTCTCACCACAGGCTCCAGTTGCATTTAAGCCTAGGGGAAGAGAAGATCTTAAACATTTCCATTTCCATTATATTGCTCCAGTCTAATTTTGAAAGAGTTATTCTCTTCAGTGAGTTTTTGAAATTTCTTTTCCATCTGGCAAATTTGACTTTTTTATTTTTGGTTTGGGTTTGTTTGTTTTTCTTGTTTGTTTGTATTTTTGGAGAGTGGAAGGTAGAGCAATTGGGGCTAAGTGACTTGCCCAAGGTCACACGGCTAGTTTTTGTATTAAGTGTCTGAGGCCAGATTTGAACTCAAGTCCTCCTGATTTCAAGGCTGGTGCTCTATTTACTGTGCCACCTAGCCACCCCCACAAATTTGGCTTTTTAAGGCATGCTCCTCCTCACTGGCTTTTTGGGCCTCTTTTGCCATTTGAGTTAGTCTATTTTTTAAGGTGTTATTTTCTTGAGTGTATTTTTGGGTCTCCTTTAGCGGGCTGCTGACTTGTTTTTCATGATTTTCTTGCATCATTCTCATTTCTCTGCCCAATTTTTCCTCCACTTCTCTTACTTGATTTTCAAAATCCTTCTTGAGCTTGTCCATGGCCTGTAATCAGTTCATATTTTTCTCAGAGGCTTTTGATGCAGGAATTCTGATGCTGCTGTCTTCCTCCCACTCCATGCCTTAATCCTTTTTGTCCCCCAAAAAGGAATCTATGGTCTGTTTGTGCTTCCTCTGCTTACTCATATTGCCAGCCAATTACTTGACTTTTGAGCTCTTTGCCACAGTAGCACTCTGATCCCAGAATGGAGAGAGCTTTGTCGCAAATCGCTGGGGTTTTTGCAGCTGCCAGAGCTATTAAGAAGGTGCTCTCTCTGCAGTCCCCACAATCTCTGGCTCACTGGCCACACACCCCAGGACCACCACCCAAGACTGCGCTCCAGATCCAAGCAGGTTAAAGCAGGAGTGACTACCTTCTGAATGGTCACTTGGCCCTCCTACAATCTGCAGGCCAGGAGCTCCTGAGGCAGCCATCCAACCTCTGCTGCTTCTCATCCCAGGGGCAGGGGCCAGACCGTGCTCTTCTGTCCCCCCACCTCCCCATTCCAACAGAGTTCCTTACTGACCTTAAACTTTATCTTTAGTGTTTATGGGTTGAGAAGTCTGGAAACTGCCACAGCTGCTGGTGATTCACTCTCCTGAAGTCTACTCTGGCTGGTCCAGGTCACCCTAGGGCCAGAACCATGCAGCTCACGCAGGACTATGCTCAGCTCCCAGCTCAGTGTGATAGACCCTTTCTATTGGCCTGCCAGGCTGCCTTCAGTGGAATATTTGTTCCTCTCTGTTACTTTGTGGGTTCTGTAGCTTTCATTTTTTGTTTAGAGTCATTTTTTTAATATGTATTGGAAGTAATTGAAGTGTGAGATCACACCAAGTTTGTGTTTCTACTCCACCATCTTGGCTCCTGCCCCATTTCAATTGTATTCTAATTTTGAGTCCATTTTTCCCATGGACATTGTGCATTTTGGGGACGGTGCCACCTAGATTTTTGGGCGGTGATTGGAAATGTTTTATATTAACTGTTCTTACCATATCATCTTAGTAAATTCCTTTGCTAAAAGCTAATTAAGCCTACTTTCTGATTGTTAATGGGAAACACACTGATGGGGACTCATGAGCTATAGTCTTAGGAGTAGCTACCTATAGGGTTATCCCTAGAACAAAAGAGTAGCAAAATCCATGGGGACCCAACCTGTAAACACCAGTGACAAGTTGTGGAGTAACCCAGAAGGTTTTTATTTTTTCTCCATCTGGTTGTATTCCTCTGGACTTCTCCATTTTGTTCCAGGAATCTCTTCATCCTGCAAAATCATTTCAGCCTTGGAACTTATTCCTCCTCAATACTCTCTACCCCTTGGTCCCTTAATTCCTTGGGTGGAGAACTCTCCATTTAAGGAAGGCCAATTTCTGTGGGCTGAGAACTCTGGAAACAGCTGCTGCTGCCACTGCCACCACCACTGCCACCATTGCTGATTCAGTCACTCCCAAGGCCTGCTCCTGCCTTTCTGGGTTTTCTCTTAATTTCCCCTTCTCTTCCATAGCCCTTTCTGCTTTTCACCTTCCTTCTAGTGTGTTGTTATGTCCAATCAGATTGTGAACTCCTTGAGATCTGGAACTGTCTTTTACCCTTCTTTGCATCCCCATCATTAACCCAGTGCCCGGCACATGTTTATTGACTGACTACTACAAAATTATTGCAGAGATTTAGGGGACATAACTAGTGAAGAAGAAAAGATTGAAGATGAAAGAAAGAGAAGATATAATTGAGAGGAAGTTATTGTATGAAATAAAGATAGACACACGTGTGGAGAGACAAGAGCATATATTTGAGTTGGAAGGAATCTTGGAAGATATTAATAATCTCTCCCATGGGAAATGTCACATTTATACATGGAATTGTCTGTTTTTCTAAAAAAGCACAGGGAACCCATCCAATTACAGAGAAAAGTTTGATTTGAAACATTAAAAAGTGAAGCTAATAAATTAATGAGTCCTAAAACTCTTTTAAGATAACAAATGTCTTTAAAGTATTATAGTTGGGATTAATTTCATTGTTTTAGAAATCTAGAATAAAATCATTTGCCCTTAGAGCACAGATTATAGAATTAGAGATAAAAAGGATGTAGAAGTAATTTAATCTATCCTCCCATCACATTTTACAGATGAGGAAACTGAGGAGGTTTAATTAATTACTCAGATTCACATAGGTAATATATGGCAGAACAAGGATATGAAATTAGGTCTTCTGAATTCTTTTTTTTTTAATTTTTTGGTTTTTATTAATTTGTTTGTTTACTTTTAGTTTACAAGACTCAGTTCCACAATTATTTGAGTTTCAAATTTTCTCTCCCTCCTTTCCCTCCTCCCCATGATGAAATATTATTCATTTTTTTAATTTTTTTTTGCTTTTTGGAGGGCAATTGAGGTTAAGTAACTTGCTTAAGGTCACAGTTTTTTGTGTTAAGTGTCTGGGGCCAGATCCAAACTTGGGTCCTCCTGACTCCAGGACCAGCACTCTACTCACTGCACCACCTAGCCACAGGTCTTCTGAATTCTAATCCAGTGCTCTTTCCATTTTTTGATACCACACTGTGATCACATTCAGGTTGCCACTATTCAGATCAGCTGGTCTGTCTTCATTACACAAATGGGCCTTTAACTTATGCAATACAAAAAAAAAATTATTCATTAGTACACACACACATATGTTTGTATACACACACACATATACAGTCTATAGTAATTTCTTTTAAATTTATATCCTCTAGTCATTTTTTTATATTCATCATTATTTTATTTTCCAAACCATATACATTTTTTGTTGTCTTTTTAAAAAATTCTTATAGCTTCTAGTAAGTGCTGTGTTATTAGCTCTCTAAAGTACTTTTTGAATGAATGGATAAATGAATAAATGGATCAATCAAAAAATAAACTCTATGCATTTCTATATATTCACTCATTCAATAATTATAATTAATATAATTAAAGAGTGAGTTGAATTTCTTACCATTCCTAGACAACTCCAAACAATGCAAGCTACACTCTGGTTCTCTCCATCCTCTCCAAGGAACTGGGATTTGTGACACTGGTACCCTGGGTTGGGGTGGGGGGGTCTGATGGATAATTTTTCACCTTTTCTTCCCTGCAACACAGCCACCATACAATTTCTCAACCAATTCCAAATCATGCTGTGCTGAGTACCCTAGACTGTCTACCGTATTTCCAACCCTAGTTGCCCATGTGTTGCCTTCCCCATTAGAATGTTCCTTGAGGGGGCAGAGCCAATGGCAGAGTAAAATCAGGGACTTGCTATAGCTCTCCCCCAAACCTCTCCAAATACCTGTAAAAATTACTCTAAACAAATTCTAGAGCAGCAGAAACCACAAAAAGAAAGAGTAAAACAAATCTCAAGTCCAAGATAACTTGAAAGGTTGACAGAAAAGGTCTGTTGCACCAGGCTGAGAGAGCAGCACAGATTAGGCCCCGGCAAACATGGAGCAGACCTCATGGGACTGAATCACTGGCAGCTGTGGCAGTTTCCAGACTTCTCAACCCACAAATGCCCAAGACAACTTACAAGGTCAGTAGGGAAGGGCTGTCAGACCTGGGTGAGAGAATAATGCAGTTCAGCCCTGGTCTCAGCACAGCCCCAGACCCAGAAAACCAGGAGTAGGCCTTGGGAGTGACTGAATCAGCAACAGTGGTAGTGGTGGCAGCAGTAGCAGCAGCAGCTGTTTCCAGAGTTCTCAGTCCACAGAAAGTAAGGTGATCGAAGAACTGGTGAGAAAGAGATTACAGGAGTTTCTTTGCTGGCACTGAGGCAGAACTCCATTGCTTTGCCCTTACTTGGATCTGAGTAGTAGTCCTGGGTGGCAGTCCTGGTGCAAGAAGGAACACTAGCATAACAGAGTTTGTGGCAGCAGTGAAGCAGGAACCCTTCTCATAGTTCCAGGGCAGAAAAAAGTGCTTATGGTCATTCAGAGACCACAGCACAGGCCAGGAGAGGAGTAAACAACTCTCTTAGATCATACCACCTTGGAAGAACTGAAAACTTACAGGTCCCTAGAAATATCTCTAAAAACAGCTGCACTAAACCCTGGAAACTTGGGGACAGTATGCCTTCCACCCCAGAAGCAGAGCCCAACCTTAACAAAGAGTTAAAAAGTCAAGAAATAGACTGGGAAAATGAGCAAACAACAGAATTTTAAAAACTATACAATCTTACTTTGGTGACAAGGAAGATCAAAACATACACTCAGAAGAAAAAAACAAAATCAAAGCTCCCACATCCAAAGTCTCCAAGAAAAATATGAATTGGTGTCAGGCCATGGAAGAGCTCAAAAAGGATTTAAAAAATCAAGCAAGAGAAGTAGAGGAAAAATTGGGAAGAAAAATGAGCGATGCAAGAAAATCATGAAAAAGAAATCAACGGTTTGCTAAAGGAGACCCCCCAAAAAACTGAAGAAAATAACACCTTAAAAATGGACTAGATCAAATGGCAAAAGAGGTCCAAAAAGCCAACGAAGAGAAGAATGCCTTAAAAAGCAAATTTCTCAAATAGAAAAGGAAGTCTAAAAGGTCACTGAAGAAAATAATTCCTTAATGGAGCAAATAATTCTTAGAATGGAGCAAATGGAATCTGATTCTATGAGAAAGCAAAAAATTATAAAACAGAATGAAAAGAATGGAAAAATAGAAGACAGTGTGAAACATCTCATTAGAAAAACATTTGAGCTAGAAAATAGATCCAGGAGAGATAATTTAAAACTTATTGGACTTACCTGAAGGCCAGGATCAAAAAAAGAGCCTAGATATCATCTTTCAAGAAATGATCAAGGAAAACTGCCCTGATATTCTAGAACCAGAGGACAAAATAGACATTGAAAGAATTCACCGATCACTTCCTGAAAGAGATCTCAAAAGGAAATCTCCCAGGAATATTGTAACCAAATTCCAGAGTTCCCAGGTCAAGGAGAAAATATTGCAAGTAGTCAGAAAGAAACAATTCAAGTATTGTGGAACCATAATCAGGATAACACAAGATTTAGCAGCTTCTACGTTAAGGAATTGGAGGACTCGGAATATAATATTCCCGTGGTCAAAAAAGCTAGCATTAAAACCAAGAATCACCTACCCAGCAAAACTGAGTGTAACCCATAAGGGGTGAAATTATATCCAATGACATAGAGGAATTTAGTGCATTCTTGAGAAAAAAACAGAAATATAAAATTTGACTTTCAAATACAAGACTCAAGAGAAGCATGAAAAATAAACAGGAAGGAAAAATCATAAGGGACTTATTAAAGTTCCTACATTTAAAGGTGATATTTGTAACTAATGAGACCTTTCTCATTATTAGGGTAGTTGGAGGGAATATATACAGAACAGGGGCATAGGATGAGTTGAATATGAAGGGATGATATCTAAAAAATAAAATTAAGGGGTGAGAGGGATGTACTGGGAGAAGGAGAAAGGGAGAGGTAGAATGGGGTAAATTATCTCACATAAAAGAGTCAAGAAAAAGCTTTTACAGTGGAAGGGAAGAAGGGGGAGGTGAGAGGGAATGAGTAAACCTTACTCTCATCATAATTGGCTAAAGGAGGGATAACATACACATTCAATTGGTTATGGAAATCTATCTTACCTTACAGGAAAGTATTGGGAAAGGGGATAAAAAGGGAGGTGATAGAAGGGAGGGCAGATTGGGGGAGAGGGTAATTAGAAGCAAACACTTTTGAGGAGGGACAGGGTGAATGGAAACAATATGACTTATGGAAGTGTTTTGCATGACTATACATGTATAACATATCAAATTGCTTGCCTTCTCAATGAGGATGGGTAGGGAGGGAAGGAGAATGAGAATTTGGAATTCAAAGTTATAAAAAAGAATGTTAAAATTTGTTTTTACATGTTAATGGGAAATAAGATACCCAGGCAATGGGATATAGAAATCTATCTTACATATAGGAAAATAGAAGGGGAAGGGGAAAAGAGAAGGGGGGAGATGATAAAAAGGAGGGCAGAATGCAGGAAGGGGTAATCAGAAGCAAAACACTTTTGAGAAGGGACAGGGTGAAAGATGAGAGAGAATAGAATAAACAGGGGTAGGGGGAATAGGATTGAGGGAAATAGTTAGCAATAGTAACTGGAAAAAAAATTGAAGCAAGTTTCTCTTATAAAGGTCTCATTTATCTAACATATAGAGAACTATGTCAAATTTATAAAAATAAAAGCCATTCCCCAGTTGATAACTGATAAAAAGATATAATCATTTTTCAGATGCAGTAATTAAAGCTATCTGTAGCCATATGAAAAAAAAATATTCTAACTCACTATTGCTTGGAGAATTGCAAGAATTTCTGAGGTACTACCTCATACCTAGTAGATAATAGGACAGAAAAGGTCAATGACAAATTTTGGAGGGGTGTGGAAAAAATGAAATATTAATGTACTGATGTCAAAGTTGTGAATTGATTAAACCATTCTATAGAGCAATTTGGAACTATGCCCAAAGGGCTATAAAACCATGCATACCTGTTGACATAGAAATACCATTACTGGGTCTGTGTCCCAAAAGAGATAAAAAATAAAAGGCAAAAAGACTTATATGTACAAAGAATATTTACAGCAACTCTTTTCTGGGGGTAAAAATTGGAAATTGAGGGGATGTACATCAATTGGGGAATGGCTGAATAGGTTATGGCATATAATTGTCATGAAATACAATTGTAGTATAAAAAGTGATGAGCAGGATGCTCTCAGAAACACTTAGAAAGACATGGGTTGATGCAAAGTGAATGTAACAGTACAAAGTAACAGCAATATTGTAGGAAGATCAGCTGTGAATAACTTAGATATTCTCAGAAATACAATGATCCATGACAACTTTGAAGAATTTTGGATAAAAAATGCTATCCACCCCCAAAGAAAAAATTGATGGTGTCTGAATACAGATTGAAGCAGCCTTTGGGTTTTTTTTTTCACTTTCTTTATTTTTCTTGATTTTTTAAATCTATGTTTTCTTTCACAACCTATTATGTATATGTTTTAGATGACGACACACCTATGTGGAATTACCATTGCCATCTCAATGAGGGGGGATGAAGAGGGAGGAAGAGATAATTTGGAACTCAAAGTTTTAAAAACAAATGTTTAAAATTGTTGTTTACATGTAACTGGGGAAAATTAAATACTAAATGAACACCAAAAAAATCGCCTTTAACATGAAAAAAAGATGCTCTTTGAGGGTAAAAACTGTCTTGTTTGCTTTTCTTTGTATCCCCAGAGCTTATCTTAGTAAGGGTTTACCGAGGGTTTTGTCATTCATTCACTTTTTAAAATAATGTCTTATTTTTCCTCAATACACGTAAAAAAAATTTTTAGCCTTCACTTTTTTTTTAAGTCTTGAGTTCCAAATTCTATCCCACCTTCCTTCCTTTTCTCCATCCCTGAGATGGTAAGCAATCTGATGTAGATTATATATATATATCTCCACACTTTTTGTGGAAGAAAATTCAAACAAAAAAAGTGAAAAATAGTGTGCTTGGGTCTTTATTCAGACCCCATCAGTTCTTTCTTTGGAGTCAGATAGCCTTTTTCATCATGAGTCCTTTGGGATTGTCTTGAATCGTTGTATTGTTGGGAATAGCTTAGTCATTCACAGTTCATCATACAATATTGCTGTTGTTGTATACAATGTTTTCCTGGTTCTGCTCACTTGATTCTCTATCCGTTCACATTCATTCATTTTTAAGAATCTTAAGTTCAACTCTATAGAGGCAACATGGTCCAATGTAGAATCCTGGACTTTAAAGTCACAGGAACTGTGTTCAGATCTGTACTTACTACCTGCATGACCTAGGATAATTTACTCTCTGGACCTCAGTTTTCTCATTTGCAAAATGAGGATTTGACTGAATGAACTGGAAGGACCCTTCTAAAACTGGATCTATAATTCTATGAACCTATGACTGCATGCAGTGCAAAATGTTATTCTAACCATAAGCCAATCATCTTTCTGTCACATGGTCTTATGGTTATTTCACTTTCCTTTGGAATAATGGTAGAATTGAGTTCAGCAAAGTATCATTGATATATAACAATAATAATTAGTAGTAATAAGAAAGTACTACTCAATCTGATATCCTCCTCACATCCTATTCTAACAGCATTATATCCTATACTTTATACACCATGCTGATTTTTCAAATTGTCAAAAATGTTTTTGCTGGTAGGTCTAAATACAGAGAATATCAAGTGAAAAAAAAAAACATTGGGGAAACTACTGAGCCTACTTCCTTCTGAAATTTCAGGAGATGCATGTATCTATTTCTACTGCGGTGGAGCAAGGGCTGATGCAGAACAGGCAAGGCAAACTGTCTGCTCTGTTTCCGTTGCTAAGGGATCAAGAACTAGTAGGAAGGATAGAAAGAAGCAAAAGAATAGCAATGGACAGAAAAGGGTATTCAACATTTGCTTCCCTAGAGAAAACCAGACTATTTTAAAAATAGTCCTATTTATTCAGAGAATATTGTTTTCAACTCAATCTTTCAAATCTCTCTTCTAAATCCTGTTAATTTCAATGCTCTGTTCATCCTCAACTTTGCAAGTCCAGTAGTCTGTAGCTTACTAGTTCCCTGGGTTTTAAGAGTGTGGAGAATTTTACTCCACTCTTTTAAGCTGTTCTAGCCTTGCCTGGAATTTATACTTTGAAGAAAAGAAAAAAAAAGTTAAGTGAGACTTGGTTTTAGAGCCTACATTCTTGCAAGCAGGAAAAAATTCTGTGTCCAGAGGACACTAAAGGTGTCTTCTAGAAGCTGTAGAATGTTTCTTTGAAAAGTGAAAAAGTTAGAGAACCATCTTGACATTTCTAAAATATATGATGAGTGTCATGACATAGACATAACCAGATGGCTATGTAGGTGAACACAGTTTTACCTGATTTCAGAGTTATCTCTGATAACAATTTTGACTTTCACTTTCATAGAAATTATGGATATTTGCCACACATATTTGCCAACCACAATAACAACATTGTTTACTAACAAAGGCTCCTGGGAAGAATTTCCAAAGCCTCAAATTAGAGCCAGTGTCCTTAACTTTTTATTTCTTTTTTCTAGAACTATGACATGTAGGCATTTAAAAAGGATTACGCCAATATTATTCTTTTAGGTAAAGTCTATGTTAGGTAAATAAATAAATAAATGAAATTTATTATGAAGCAGAGAACATTCTTTTTTTAGTTATAAATGTACTTTTCCTCGGTGTGTGTTGAATATCCCTCTGGAAATTTTTTTTTACATTTTAAAGCTTGTTATTTTTCAAATAAGCAAAAATATTAATGTACTTTGCCATTTCTGTCCTGTGTTGGTTCTCCTTCTGGTAGCCACTGAAAGCACAGAAACTAAAATAGCATCTTAAATCTTACCATTCATGAATACTAAACATCTAATTCTAGGACTAATCTCTTATACTATATGCCAACATATCAAGGGATATGTACCTATTTATTTTAATTTTAAAGTTTTGTTAGTCTTTTTTTATAATCTATAAACTCCTTTAAAAAATTGTTGATTATCTAATCCCTTTGTCCACTTTCTCCAAATGTAACTCTTTTCTTGACTTTCCAATTTCTGTTAATGACATCACTATTCTCTCAGTGACTTAGGCAAGAAACTTTGTCTTCATTTTTTTATCTTCACCTCTCCTTTTCCACTGATGCACAATCCATTACCAAGTCCAAATAACTCTTCCTTTCAAATGGTCTTCTCATTCCCACTGCTATTACTCTAGTTCAAACCCTCATGATTTCATGCCCATATTTTTGAAATTTATTTATTTATTTTTAACATTCTTTTCTTTTAAAATTCAGATGCTCTTCCTCCCACCTCTTTCCCACCCAATGAAAATGAAAATAGTGTAATATTATACATGTAAAAATCATGCAAAACTTATTTCCATATAAACCATATTGCCAAAAAAAAAGCAAGTAAGAATGAAGTGAGAAAATTATACTTTAATTTACACTCACAGTTTACTTTGTTTGCAGCTAGTATTTTTTCATCATGGGTCCTTTGGAATTGTCTTGGATCATTGTGTTGATCAGAGTACCCAAGTCTTTCACAGTTGATCACCATTACAATATTTATGCCTATATTTTTGCAATACTTTCCTAATTGTGTTGCTTGATTCCTGTCTCCCTTCCTAAACAATCTACCTTGTACACCATCAACAGATTGATTTTCCTAAAACACTATTTTCACTATGGTACTTCTACACTCAAAAACTTCTACACTGTCCAACCTACATTTCCAGTCTTATTTCTCATTGTTCCTCATTGAATCTTCTCATTGAATGCTCCTTTCTAATCAAACAGTCCTCTGTCCCTTCCTGAACAAGCCATGTTTATTCCCAGCTCTCTGCCTTTGCTAATGCTGTGAATTGCTATGGAGAAATGCTTTCCCCATTTTTTCTCTATCTATCCAAATCCTATCCGAGCTTTAAAGCTGACTTTAAAGTTTCATTTCCTCCATTCAATCCAATGCTGATGTTTTCTTCCAATGTCACTTCTAGGTTGTACTACCCAATTTTGCACCATTTAATATTTTTTTTAAATTGTTTTCTCTCTCCAAATAGATTGTAAGCTCTATATTAGAAATTGTACCCCATTTACTCTGTATACTCTACAGACATAAAGCACAATACTAGGCAGTCCTAGGTCCTCCATGAAGCCTTCCCCAACTATACCAATCAACTCATAGTACTTAATAGTTCTTACACAGTACTTACTTGTATCAATCATTTGATACTTAAATGTGTCCCACTCTACGATTCCTCTTGTTTCATTATCTTTCATTATTATTTAACCCATATTGTTTAAATTTTATATTTGTGTATGTTTTGTTTAACCCCCTAGATTATAAACTCCTTCAAGTGAGAGACTCATTTTTATTGGCAGCTAGGTGGTACAGTGGATAGGACCATAGGACTGGAATTAGGAAGAACTGAATTCAAGTCTAGTCTCAGATAGTTACTATCTGTGTGATGTCACTTTACCTTGTTTGCCTCAGTTTCCTTATCTGTAAAATAAGTACATTAATAGTGCCTACATAGCAGTGTTGTTGTGAGGATCAAAAGAAATAATTGTAATGTGCTTAGCACAGTGCCTGGCCCATAGTAAGTGATACATAAATATTAGCTACAAAGGTGTCAAACTCATGACCTTGTTGCTGCCCAACAGTACTCTGCAGCATAGCTGAAACCAAATTAAAATGTCATTAGGAAATAATAAAAATACAATAGAATATGGACAGTGTTAATATGTGGTTTTCTATGTATGGCTTAGTGCCCCCCATTCTATTTGAATTTGATACCACTATTCTTTGTCACTCTACTTCATCATTACCCTCTGCCTCTCTGATTTGAAGGTAGGGCTATGAACTCCAAACCTCCATTTAAGGAGAAAGTTCAGCTCAGACATCTCCTCATTTATAACCTTGTTACACTCCTCTGATTGACTTCACTTCTACACCATGCCATTGTTCAATCCTTATTCAGCAATCACCATCCATTTTCAGCTTCGTTTTGTGTGTTTTCTTCCTCCATTAGATTGTAAGTTCTTCGAGGACAGGAACTGTCCTTTTTCATTTTTTTACACTTAGTGTTTAGCACAGTGCCTGGCAAATAGCAGGTGCTTAACAAATGTTTATTGATTAATACTTTAGTCCTTCAAAACATCTTTGAAACCCTATGTATCTCCAACTCTTTCTCCTGAGCCATAACATACGTTTACAGTTTTGTAGATAGTTCCATTGGTTTCTGTTGTTAAATAACAACAAAACAATGATCACAAAAAAGGTAATTATTCTGCTAAACTCTGCCCTGGTTGAACCAAATCTGAAGTACTTTACGCAATTTATTTTGGGGATCATATTGATCAGGTATAGAGCCTCTGAGGAAGGTAACTAGGATGATGAAGGAACTGGAGACTATTCTATGAGAACCATAGCCTAGAGAAGAGAAGATTTAGAGGGGCATGATAGCTGCCTTTGAACATTTAAAAGGCTGTCATATGGAAAGGAACTGGACTTGTTTTTTCCAGAGGACAGAACTAGGAGTAAAGGGTAGAAATTGCAGAGAAGTATATTTACTGTAGGCTCCATGAAAGATGGATAGAAAGACAGATAAACAGAGATAGGTGATAGATACATAGATATATGATAGGTGATTGACAGATTATTGATAGGTGATAGATAACTGATGGCATAGAAAGATAGATGATAGATATGATAGATGATGAATATGTAGATGATAGATGATTGATAGATAATAGAGAGGGAGATAGATAAATAGACAGATAGATGGATAGATGGATGGATGGATGGATAGATAGATATAGAGACAGAAAGATAGATAGATAGATAGATAGATGGATGGATGGATGGATGGATGGAGAGATAGATAGATAGATAGATAGATAGATAGATAGATAGATAGATAGATAGATAGATAGATAGAAATATAGAAAGAACACTTATTAAATCTTTACAGTGTGCCAGGTACTAAACTATGCCAAAGTGTCGTGGGCTTGCTTGTGGAGTCAATGGCTTCCTCTTTACTAAAGAGCTCCAAGTGAGAGCTGAATGATTATTTGTTGGGGACGTTATCAAGAGGATTCCTATTCAGGGGCCAACTGATAGAAATGGTCTCTGAGGTACTTTTTAATGCTGAATACAGAGTGAGAATGATGATCATAAGGACTTTTTTTGCATTTGCAGCACACATGTAGTATTTTATCATACACACATGTGTAAGTTATAAAGAGGAAGAAGGCAAGTGAAATCACAGTTAATCACAATATAATAGGACATTACATTAATTAACCAGAACTTTCACTGATATTCATAAGGATTACACGAAGATGCTTCCTGAAACTTAAGAGAATTCTGAATCATTTAAGAAATATTAAAAGTTAGTTTAGGATATTTGCAGCAAATGTTAGATTATGTTCTTTTAAAAAAAATAGTTGGCATTCCTTGTGATCACTATAGTAATTCTTCACCAATATTTTTGATTGCACATAGCATGCCTCTCCTTAACCATGCCAAATAGCCGAGTTTATATTGAAAGTAGAGTTAGAAAGAATTTTTACGTAAGCTTTGTTGATCATTCTGTGGCTGTTAAGAACCATTATAGTATGCCCACTTGAGAGACTCTGTATCTCTTGGAAACCGAAAACAAATAATTGTCTTTGGAGTCATGTGATAAAATTAAGTGAATAAATACATCTAATGGAACACTATGAAGCATTAGTTCATGGACACCACCCACTTCCAAACCAAATGAGAAAAACAGGAAAGTTGTCTAAAAGCATTAGCTACTAGAATCAATTTGCAAACATTTTAACATCAGCATGTATAAAATGTTTGGGTCTACGTGTGTATACACACAATGGCAACAACAGCTTCATCTTTTCTTTCTTCTTATCCAGTTTACAAGGCAAAATCAAACATGCAATTATTCTATCAGTAATTAGCACATTTGTAGAGTAAACAGTGTTCATAGTTACTTTTTGGCTTCCATTGAAATGGTTATTCACAGCTGCTGCAACTATAGTGAACTAAGGCAGCCAGATGGTATAGACTAAGGATTAAGTACTATTCTTGGTATCAGGAAGACCTGAATCCAAAACCTTTCTCAGACTTTTACTGATTGTGGGACCTCAATGGGTATGTCACTTGACCTCTTTCAGCCTTATTTTCCTCATCTGCAAAATGAAGGCAATAATATAATTTACCTTAAAGGGTTTTTTTCAAGATTCAAATGAGATAACATATAAAGCACTCCGCAAACTTTGAAGTCCTATATAAATGCTATCATCATCATCATCATCATCAGCCTCAGCCAAAACATCGTGCACTCAAGGATGTGACACAGGGAAACATTCCTCCTTTGCCTTTGGCATAAATCTGCAAAGACTGAAAAGTGGAACACTATGGTTACTGCCTTGTCTTGTTCTCAATGTTGTCATCACCACCTAACATCATTCACACTACAGCAGCTCCAAACAATCATAGACTCTTACCAAATGCTTATAGTTTGAAGACTAGGATCAAAGAATATTAGAACTGGAAGGAATCTCAGAGAGCCACATTTATTCTTTTTTTTATTGTATGATTTTCCTTTTTTTCATTTTTCAAATACTTTAATAACTTCTGATTTACATCATTAATTTCCACCAGATTTTGAGTTACAAATTTTCTCCCCATTTTTCCCCTACCCACCACCTCAAAATACCAATCCCACAGGATATCCCCTCCTCCAGTCTGCTCTCTCCCATATCTTCTCCCATACCTCCTTCGACTTTTCCAGGAGGGCATGGTGGATCTCTATGTCCCAGTGCCTGTATATCTTATTTCCCAATTACATGTAAAATAGTATTAATAATAGTATATATATGTATATATATGTATATGTGTGTGTGTGCATGCGCGTGTATAATTTTAAACATTTGATTTTGAAACTGAATTCCAGATTTATTCTCTTCCTCCCTTGTCACCCATCCTTACTGGGAAGATAAGCAGTTCAATATAGGTTGTACATATGTAGCTAATGCAAAATATTAACATAGTAGATATATTGTAAAAAACTGACTATATTTCCCTCCCTCCTATCCCACCTCCCACTTGTTCTTTTCTCTACATTGATCCTGTCCCTTTTCAAAAGTGGGTGCTTCCAACTCCCTCCCCACCAGCCTGCCCTTCCTTCCATCATCCCCCCTCTCATCTCCTTCCCCCCTAATCTCCTATAGCGTGAGATATCCTATTTAGTGTGTATTTCATTCCCCCCTCGAGCCAAATTCAATGAGAATAAGTGTGTCCCATTACCCTTTGCCTTCCTATTCTTCCCCTCCATTGTAACCATTTTCCCTTGCCTCTTCTAAATGAGATAGTTTACCCCATTCTGTCTGTCTCCATCTCCTCTCATTATATTCCTCTCTCACTTCTTAATTTCACATTTTAAGTATCATCCCTTCCTATTAAATTGGTCCTGTGCCCTCTATCTATGTATACCTATAAACATATATACACACATTCACATATGTATTCATATGCCCGTATACCCTGGGATATAATCATATAGATAGATAGATAGATAGATATAGATATAGATATATTCCCTTCAACTATTTTCACACTGAGAAAAGTTTCATCAGTTACAATTATCATTTTTTTCATGTAGGAATGTTAATAGTTCAACTTTGATCAGTGGCTTATGATTTCTTTTCCCTGTTTATCTTCTCAAGCTTCTCTTGCTTCTTGTATCTAGATGTCAAATTTTCTATTCAACTGGTTTTTTCATCAAGAATGCTTGAAATTCCTCTATTCCACTGAATGACCACATTTTCCCCTGAAACATGATACTCAGTTTTGCTGGGTAGGTGATTCTTGGTTTTAATCCCAGCTCCTTTGCCCTCTGGAATATCATATTCCAGGCCCTTTGATCCTTCAGTGTAGAAGCTTGCCAGATCCTGGGTTATCCTGATTGTGTTTCCACAATATTCAAATTGTTTATTCCCGGCTGCTTGTAATATTCTCTCCTTAATCTGAAAATTCTGGAACCTGGCTATAATATTCCTAGGAGTTTTCTTTTTGGGATCTTTTTCTGGAGGTGATTGATAGATTCTTTCAACCTCTATTTTGCCTTCTGGTTCTAAAACATCAGGGCAATTTCCCTTGAGAATTTCTTGGAGGATGATTTCTAGATTCTTTCTTTGATCATGGCTTTCAGGTAGTCCAATAATTTTTAAATTATCTCCCCTGGATCTATTTTCCAGGTCAGTGGTTTTTCCCATGAGATATTTCACATTGCCTTCTATTCTTTCATTTGTTTGGATCTGTTTAACAGCATCTTGATTTCTTTTAATGGCACGAGCTTCCCTTTTGTCCATTCTAAATCTGAGGGAATGATTCTCCTCAGTGAGCTTTTGAGATTCTTTTTCCATCTGGCAAATTCAGCTTTTTAAGGGATTCCTCTCCTCATTGCCTTTTGGAGCCTCTTTTGTCATTTGAGTTAGTCTGTTTTTTAAGGTGTGATTTTTTCTTGCATCATTCTCATTTCTCTTCTCAATTTTTCCTCTACTTCTCTTATCTGCTTCTTAAGGTCCTCTATGGCCTGTAACCAGCTCATATTTTCCTTTGAAGCTTTTGGTACAGGAGTTCTGACTTCACTGTCTTCCTCCTGTTCCATGCTTTGATCCTTTTTGTCCCCAAAATAGGAGTCTAATGTTGGATTCTTCTGTTTGTTTTACTTTCTTTGCCTGGTCATGTTGCCCCTCAGTCACTTGACCCCTAGCCTTTTTGCCACAGTAGGACTCTGCCACCAGACAGGGGAGCTTTGTCCCAAATGCTGGGGTTTTCTCAGCTGCCAAAGGTATTAGTTGGGTGCTCTCCCCGAAACCTCCACATGCTCTGGCAAGCTGGTCGCACACCCCAGGGCCTTCACCCTAGACGGCAATCCAGATCCAAGCAGGTTAAAGCAAGAGCAATTACCCCTCAGACTGGTCGCTTGGTCCCCCCTACACTCTGCAGGCCAGGAGCTGGAGCTGCAACATGGCCCGGTCTGCACCAAGGCATCTCAGGGGCTTCTTGCCCTGGGGGCAGAAGCCGACACACTCCTAACTACTGGTCCCAAAGTCCACACTGCACAGACCTCTCACTTTGTCCTTTGCATCTATATATTGATGAATCTGGAAACGGCCACAGCTGCTGTTGATCTGGAGTCCCTCCAGCCAGTGGTTGGTCAGGCCCGCCCTGGGGCTAAACCCTCTGGCTTCCAAGGGGCTGGGGTGGGCTCCCATAGCACTGAGCTGACCAATTCCTGCCAGCCTGCAGGGCTGTCTTCAGGGTGAGGTTAGCTTCTCTGTGTCATTTTGTGGGTTCTGTAGCTCCAGAGTTTGTTCAGAGTCCCCTTTTACATGGATTGGGGAAGGTGGAAGCTGGAGCCTCGGGGAGGTCCTGCTTCTACTCCACCATCTTGATTCTGCCCCCAAGCCACATTTATTCTTAACAGTCCTCAAGCATAGGTTGTACATTAATAAGAAAAGGGAGAGTAGGAATGGGGTAGGATGGGAGGTATATATGAAATCACTCCTTGTATTTTTTCTCTTTCATCTTCTTTTCATTTCTTTGTCTGAGAACAGGAGGAGGTTTAAAACTGGATTGGGAATTGGCTTAATTGGAGAGGTTGGGCTAAAGAATTGAGTTGAACTGGGGTGGGAGGTTGAACTAGATGGCATTTAACGTCCATTATAACTATAAGAGGGTTCATAGGTAGCATAGTGGAGTGCTAGCCCTGGAGTCAGGAAGACTCCTTTTCATGAGTTCAAAATGGGCCTCAGACACTTACTAGCTGTGTGACTTAAACAAGTCACTTAACCTTGTTGACCTAAACTCCTCAATTCCTCATCTGTAAATGAACTGGAGAAGGAAATGACAAACCAGTCCAGTATCTTTGCCAAGAAAACCCCAAATGAGGTCACGAGGAGTCATGTGTGACTGAAAAATGACTTAAGTATGATAAAGTAAAAAATCTATAAACTGAGATGTGCATTTTTCTAAACAAGTTCTGATCTCTGGAAATGGTCATCAATGAGTTTCTTTCAGGATCTCTCATTTTTTAAAAAAAATATTCCCAAGTAGAAGTAATTTCTCTTTCTTCAGGCCTCTTTGTAATATTTTATTTGTATATTTTCTATATACTTAACATATTATAATTTCCTTTCCTTTCTTATCTTCTTTTGTAAGTAGAGACTTATTTGGCATTATCATAGGTCCTTAGGATCATAGATGTATAGTTAGAATGGACCTTTGAGGTCAGCTTGTTCAATCCCTTCATTTTACAGATGAGGAAGTTAAGGCCCAGAAAGGTTAAATTAATTGACCAAAGTAGGACATAGGTAGTTAGTATTAGAGCTTGGATTCAAACTTAGGTCCTGTGATGCCAAGTTTAGCTCTCTTTCTACTGCATCACAATGGTCTCTAGTCCTACCACTGTCGCAGTTTCCTTCCTCTGGATGCTCTGTAGATTGTGGCTCAAAGATCTGAACGTAATTCTCCAGATACATTGATCTGATTAGAGCACAACAGGACTATCACTTTCAGTGTTCTGACTACTATGTGTCTAAGATCACACTAGCATTTTTTGACTGTCATATCACACTATTGATTTATATTGAAGTTGAATATTTATTACAAAAATAACATCAAAAGGTCTTTTTCAGGCCCAGTCACACATCCCCCAATGTGAAGTTGACTTTTGAACCTAAGCTTACTACTTTTTTTGGAATCACATTACTATAGAGTTAGACCTATATACTCTGGAGTATATACTGTAGAATATATAAACTGCAGAGTTTATACCATCTAATGCAACCCATTTCTGAGGAAAAGCCTTCTTTAAAAATCCCCAAGTCATATCAGCCATATGACATCATTCAGAGAATACTGATATAATAACAAGCAGCTTAAGTTAATCGAAAGCTCTACAATTATACAAATGCAAACCAGTCTGGTCTTTCTGTCCCCCCATCTCTTGTAACTGTGGCTTGAAATCATTATCTGCAGTATTGTTCCAAGATTCATGTCACATGAAGACCTCCAGTGATGAGGAGTTAATCTTTTTCTCCTGAGAAAGCCTATTCCATTTTTTAATAGCCCTGATTGTTAAGAAGTTTTTCCTCTATAGCAAGTCTAAATCCAATTCTTTGCACCTTTAAACCATTGTTCTTAGCCATATTAATCTCTGTTAGATTTCATTTTAGGAGACAGTTCATCATTCTAGTCTGCTGAGATCTTTCTGGATGCTCTGTTAGTCATCCCTTCTAGCTTTGGGTGATCTGTAAATTTGAGAAGTATGTTAGTTATGTTTTTATCTAAGACCTTGATAAAAGGTTAAATGACATATGGTAAAGTGCATATCCTCAAAACATTCCACTGGACAGCTCTCTTTTCAAGCTGATTTCAACTGTAAGTGATGTCACTTTGGACCCAGTCGTTCAGCCAGTTTTAGATGCACTTAATTATTCATTCAGCTAACACATCTCTCTCCATCTTCCACAAGAATGGCATGAAAGATTTTGTAAAATGATTCACTGAAATATAAGAAAACTATGCCTACAGTATAACCTTGTAAACACATACACACATATACAGAGAAAACTGGGTTAATCTAACATAATTTCATCTTAATGAAGTCAAAATGCTGATTCTCAGAGGCCACTACTTCTCTCTCTAAATGTTCACACGTTACTCCTTAAAAAAAATTGCCAAGAAAACAGTCAAGGCATGGACCAGCAGTTTAGCGACTCCACTCTCTTTCATTTGGCAAAACAGAAATTTTTGCTGTTATCCTGTCCTATATTCAACAACATCACAAAAAATGAAACAAAAATAGAAATGACTGGTTATAGATGTAACAGTTATTTCAAATTTTGTGTACATTTGGATCACCATAGAATGGAAATCAAGTTAAATGCAAATTCAGAAGTGTAAAAATGAGAATGTACAATTTCAGCCATCTCTACTCAATTTGTTTACACAGACTCTAAATAACAAGAAGAACAACAAAAAAGGGAAATGAAAAAGAAAGCAAGAACATTGACTCTATCATCATTTCCTAGAAAGGTTTAACCAATGCAAAAAAAAAAAAGAGCAAAATAAGAAAGCCAAAATAATCTCAAACGTATCTCAACCAGCATTTGCAATCTTTTTAACAGGAAGAGAGACATGGTAGTCAATACTATCACTGGTTTAGAATTTAATACTATTAGCAAAGTATTGCAAAGGAGGATGACAAGTATTTCCTCACAAAAACAGTGAAGGGCAGTTGAGGGGAAAGTAAGCCTGCAGAGACTTGGTGTGAGGTAAAGCATGGTAAACCAGATTGTCTTTAGAGCATTTGCAGATGAAATCAAAAGGAAAACAAATGGTGACAAAATTGAGCAGATGCGCCAGTGGTCTTTGGTGATCTATAGCGATCTATGTCCATTGGTAATAAGAGAAAAACCATAATTTGAACTCTGACACCTTGTTATCTGATGCAGTACATGAAGAAATGGTAATAGAACTTAGTAAAAGGTGGGAAAAGCAGGACCTAATGAAACAAGCACATGTATATTGTATGTGTGTGTATATATGTATACATACACATATGTATTTCTGTTTGAATTGGATAAGAAATAATTTTAAAGGTACTCAAGGATTGCTCTTCAAGATACTGCAAAAAGGGAAAGTTTCCCAGAAAAAATGGAAAGATTATCATTGGGAATTTTAGAGGCAGATAGGTGGTGCAATGGATAGAGCACTGGCCAATAATCTGGTTCAAATCCAGCCTGAGACACTAGTTCTGTGACCTTGGACAAATCACTTAACCTCTTTTTTCCACAGTTTTCTTAAAACTGTAAGATGAGGGAAATAATAGGTCTCCTAAAATTGTTGTAAGGTTCAAATGAAATAATATTTTAAAGTACTTAGCACAATGCCTGGCACATAGTAAGCACTTAATCAATATTTGTTTCTTCCTTCTTTTTACACAAAAAAAGGCAATCATGTAAAAGTAAACAAGTATTGACTTGTTTGTCTATCTTCTGTAAAAGCCTATTGGTATGAGACTCTGTCCTTATTGATGTATCTGAATGCCCCGCCCTTCGTGAAGGGCAGGATGCAGTTGATAAAGAGACAAGAGTTTCAGTTCTTAGTCCCCTTTTGGGAATCTTCAGGGTGAGTCCCCTTTGGGGATTCATCAAACTTCAAGTCTTCTTTGCATCTCCTCTAGTGCTTCTGTCTTCTAGAGAGAAGATAGGAGAGACCAACCCAACTTCAGGTTGCAAGAGAAAAAAACTCTGGAAAGATAGATATTTGTGGAGCTGACAATCTGCACCATGTATCTATTCCCAGAAATTAGAGTTATTTAGAATAATCTCAGTCACTTCTACTAGGTTTGTTTACATGGTCTGTAGGAAAAAAAAACCCCCCCCCCCCAAAAAAAAAGAGGAATGAAAAAAAGCAAAGAAATTGACTCTATCATCATTTCCTAGAAAAGTTTAACCAATGCAAAAAAGTCACCAAAATAAGAAAGCCAAAATAGTCTCCAACTTATCTGAACCAGAATTTGCAATCTTTTTAACAGGAATAGAGACATGGTAGTTAAGACCAACACTGGTTTAGAGTTTAATACTATTAGCAAATTATTGCAAATGAGGATGACTAGTATTTTCTCACAAAAATAGTGAAGGGCAGTTGAAGGGAAAATAAGTCTGCAGAAGACTTGGTGTGAGGTAAACCATGATAAACCAGATTGCTATTTAGAGATAGTTGTTTAGAGGCTATGGGGAGTTTCTCTTTGTGTGAGATCCAGAGTACTCTCTCTTGGTTGAGCTGATTTTTCTTGCTCCCAATGCAAGAGCTTCTTCACGTGATTGCCCAGAATATATTCTCCTATGTATACATTTTCTTACTTCTCATTTGTATTAATGGGTTTGTTTTCTACTCACTATGTGTGTGTTCATTGTAGAACTGGTATTTAGTGGGGAAGGAGCCAAACTCTTGAGTCCAAATCTGACCTTAGACATTTATTAGCAATGTGACCCTAGGCAAATCTCTTAACCCTCTTTTTTGCCTCCATTGCCTTTATCTACATAATGAGCTGGAGAAGGAAATGGCAAATCACTCCAGTATCTACCAAGAATACCACAAATGGAGTCAGACATGACCGAAACAACTGAACAACAAAAATCCCCATGTGACTCAGAATGGAAAGAACCCTTGATGTGGAGTCAGGTGACCCAGTTCAAACATCCAGACTTTACCACTTGCTAAATGTGACCTTGGCTAAGTCATTAACCATAAAAGCCTAGTTCTTCTGTAAAACAAGGGAGTTGACTAGATGAGTCTAATTCTATGATCCTACAACCCTGCCAGTGATGAACCCCTTCCTCAGGGCCTTTTCAGTTACATCCAGGTCTGCGTCCAGGGTTTGAGGTCCTCAGGGCAAAGGGTTCTGCTGTTGCCTGGAGGCTATTTTTAGTCTAAAGATGCTAATATCCCAAACATGGAATCCTTTAGAAATGAGGCTTACTAGATAAACAGTTTGGATTTACTTTTATCTTCGACCCAAGATCAGTGACAAATATGTTCAGGAAAGGGCCTAAAGAAACCGTTTTTCACCAGTGTCTGGAACAACTTCAACAGGACCTCTGGGCTAGATTCCAAGACTACATTCTAATATATAACCTAAACATTTTACGAGAAGAAAGTACACTAAGACTAATTAAGGGAGGATGTAAGCAAATTCAGTTCTTTGATAAGTGTTGTGTTTAGAACATGAATAGGAATCAGGAGTCCTAGGTTCTTTCCCATTTTGACTAATTCCATTCCTGATCACAGGCCATCATCCCATACACTTCTCTGGATCTCAAATGGGGAGGAGATAGACGATCACGACCAGATTCCAGGTAAAAACCCTCTTTTTTTTTTCTTTACAATTTTAAGGATTTAAGAACTATCCGGTCTTTAGGCAATGGGCAGAATATGAAACTGATTGGCAAAATGTCAGGTGCAGGAGGGTATACGGATGGTGGCAAGATTTTTGTTTGTTTTAAGTTTTCTGCGTGGATGGGGAGATGGAAAAAGGTAAATGGTAAAAATCTAGAGAAGTAAAGGAAATTGCTGGAGAGCAAGTGTGAGCCAGTGATTTGAGTATGCAAGGGATGTTGGTTGTTCTGGGGTCTTTTCGGAGTAGGGGTGCATTGGGAGGGGAAGCAGGGAGTATGGGGTATGTGTGCAGGGTAGGGGGAGAAGGGAGAAGGGGCCTGGGGACCAGTGGGTCCGGGGAAGGGCGAGGCGTGGAGCTTGGGGAAGGGGTGTGGGCGTGGGGCTCGGAAGGCTCTAAGTAGAAAATAGAATCGTAGACCAGGTAGATGCTGAGGCGGGGGTGGAGTTGGAAAAGACTACAAGGGTCTAGTGCCCAAGGGGCTGTAAACCCCAACCGCGCCCAGGAGGGAGGAGGGGATGGAGAAAGGGAGCTGGGGCGGGGCGGGGGGGGGGGTGAAGGGGGGCGTGGCTCTCCTGCTGCTTCCCCCCCTTTCTCCTCCTCCTCCCCCTCCCGTCTCCAAAGCTCAAGCCCCTCTCCCTCCTCCTCGGGAGGAAGCTCCTGAGCCAATGGGAGCGGGGGATGTTAGCGGGTGGGAGGCGGCGGCCGCGTTGCTAAAGCAGCAGCCTGGGCGGTGGCGGCGGCGGCGGCGGGGCGGGAGGCGCTGAAGCCCGAGGGCCGGAGCCTGGGGGCCCAGGGGGGGGGGGGCGGGGGGGCCGGGGGGGGGGGGAGCGCCCCCACCCCCCCCCCCCCCGTCCGGAGCCATCCCGGTGTCCGGAGGCCCAGGAGGCGGGGCCCGGGGTGCCCCTGGCCTCGGTCTGGGGCAGGCGGGAGGGGAAGCCGGGGCTCCTGGGGGCTGCGCGGGGCGGGCCGGCGGCCCCACCTTCTCCCGGCCCCGCCCCAGAGCCCCTGCTCCGGGGGAAGCCCCGCGGCTCCGGGGCATCCTCCAAGGCACCCTCTGCTGTGATTTGTGCCCCTCTACCTCTACCCGGGACACGCCCGCCCCGGGTTATGTCCCTCCATCTGTCCATCTCTCCGGCCCGTAGAGACCTCAGCTTCTTGCGCTCCTTTGATTTCTTTACGCCCCCCCCCCACCCCCCCCCCCCCCCCCCCCCCCCCCCCCCCCCCCCAGCTACTCGGACTCTTTATTGTCTGCTTCCCCCTCCCCCCTTCTCGGCGGCGACCGTGGGGCGTGTCCCTACCTTCTGCTTTTTCCTTGAGCCACTTTGTTACTGAAACCTTAAAAAACAAAACAATCGGCAGCACCCCCTCCCCTCCCCAACCCCCGTCCCGGTTGTCCGAGCGCCGCCGAAGAGCCCCTGCCGTGGTGCGGGGGCCGGGCATCTGCAGCGGGCACCGCGCTCTGCGCTGCTGGTGCCCGCGGGTGGCGGCTGCTTTGGGTGATGTTTCCATTTCTGTCGCTTTCTGCTGCTTGTTATTTCGATTCACTTGTTCTGGCAACATCTAACCCCCATTGGGATGGTTCGTGGAAAACAAGAAAAGTTGATTTTGAGCAATAGTCGCTGTACAGTTGGCTTTTTTTTTTTGCGCAGTACAGTTGACTTTTAAAAAGTATTAGGCACCCTTTGGACACTGGACCGAGGGGCCCCGCCCTCCTTCTGTTCCTAGTTTCTGCCTAGGTTAACCTCAATTCTGGGAGAGTTAAGTGTGAACTTGGATATCGCCTCATGGTACAAAAGGGGGAAAATTTTATTATTCGAAGTGCAGAGTAAAATGATTTTTCCACTTGAATACTTAATATGCCAAAGGGCGCCTAAAATGTATTATGATGTGATGATGGAAGTTATTTTGAAGAGGTTTTTTTTTTCCCCAAAATCTGTTTTTTCAGTTAAATCTAGCAACTTCTTGGCGCTTCCTTCACATACTGTCATATCTAGGCCAGAGAAGTATTTAATATAAACACTTTGAAGGAGGCAGAAAATGTTAAAAGCAAAATAGTTTTTTATTTTTAACCAAATTCCATTTTTGGCCAGGAGAAATGCGTTAGGACATAACTATCAAGTTCTAGATTCTTTTTTTTTTCCTGTGGTTTAGTTGGCAGATCACATAATCTGTTCCAGTGTCTGTGAAGTAGGGGATGGATACTATGGTGGTTGTTCATCACTTTTAAGATAGTAAAGTGTAAGATTATATTAAAAAAAAACTGTTGATTAACTTTTAAGAATTTATTTGGTCAGAAAAGACTTGAATTTGAGTAATATTGATAGGTAATTAATTACTTTTAACATTTAAAAATTTTAACGTTCTGCTTTTAAAAGAGCAGAACGCTACTGTAACAGTTCAAATTACAACTTTGATACCAAGAAAGATTTCTAATTTCATTGGTCCAAGTTCTCCCTTTCACTGATATTGTGCCCACCAGAGCATTTATTAAATTGCTTTGCCACACCCTCCAGTTCCTCACCCAGAGTGTGACCAGTCTTCTGGTGAGCTTAGCTGTTTCTCAGAGGAAAGGCACGCTATCTATCATTTGGTTGTAACTAAAGATTTTCTATCCTTATGAGTTAAATATCATAGTCATAACTTTCACCTTTGGGTTAGCATTGAAAGAGGATTTTATTTAGTGATAATTTAACCCAGTGAAAATGTGTGTGTACCTCAGAGGTTTGTTTATTTCATATGTAGCTGTATTAGTACTTTTCCCCCCAAGTGGGTAATATAAAGGGTCTACTTTTCATTCAGTTTTATTTAAATACAATATTTTTTTGTCACAATTATTTGTGGAATATTAGTATCATTTGTCTGAAGAACAGAATTCAAAACCGGCCTCAGATACTTATTAACTATTTGACCCTGGGCAAAATCACTGTTTGAGTTTCCTTAGATTGCTTTTGAGGATCAAATGAAGTCATATTTATAAAAAGTTTTTAACTCAGTGCCTAGGACATAGTAGGCACTGTATAAATGCTTATTCCCACTCACCTCCTGTAATTTTGGAATTAAAAAGTACTAAATACAGTTTAATGAAAGACCAACAAAAAAAGAGCCTGTTGGGTTGCATTGTAGAAATGACTATAATGTTCTGGTTGAGCAAGCAAATGTTTTTCTTCTTAGAAAACTTCTAGAAGACTATTTCTGAGGGAAACTAGTAGCCATACAAATCTGGATTTGAGTATGTGAATACTTATGCCCTCAAAGAATTTTAGCAGAGATAAATTAAATTTCATAGAATATTAGTAATCCTGTTTATCTGGGTATTGATTTTCTACCACCATATGTATTGTTATTTGTAATTAAGTCAGGCTTCTAGTCCCTCTTGGGTTGTCAAGCAGAGGAGTTCAGCCAGGAAGAATTAGGGTAGTAACCCAAAAGACTTGTATATGTCTGTGTCTCCACTGAGTGTTCTCCCCCTGTATTCCAAAGTAAACATAGTTGATTTGAGGATTATTTCTTATTATTAATAATGTGCCTGCCACATTCCCTCTGTATTAGTAGTTAACTAGACATTTACCTTAACAAAAATTAAATCAGTTTTTCAGTGAGGAGCATGGGATAATGGAAAGATAACTTCATTTAGAGTTAGGAAAACTGAATTTTAGTCAAGTTGCAGTTGGTGCTTTCACTGACTAATTGTGTAACCTTCAGTAAGTAATTTATTATTATTGGGAGCCTCATATAATTTTCACTTATAAAATTATATGCTTGGATTATATAATTTGTGGTTCTTTTCCAGCTCTGAAATATTATAATTTTATTGAAGTGATAAATTTATGAGCCCTTGCTGCTTCTATCCACATATGACTTACCTGTTCTACTATTGGGATTTAGCTAGTTTTTTCCTTTTCTTTTTGTTTGTTTGTTTTTTTGCTTTTTTGGAGGGGGGAAGGTAGGGCAGTTGGGGTTAAGTGACTTGCCTAAGGTCACAAGGCTAGTTTTGTGTTAAGTGTCTGAGGCCATATTTCAACTCAGGTCCTCCTGACTCCAAGGCCAGTGCTCTATTCACTGCGCCACCTAGATGCCCCTTCCTTTTTTTTTAAAACATTTTTTTTATTCATTTTAAGCAAATATAAAATGAGAAAAGAAAAAAAACTTTCTGTGCACACAATGGAACATAAGACAAGATTCAGATAAACCAAAAAATTTCCGTTTCAAAAAAACCTATGTAATAAATACAACACATTGTTTTCAAAGCTACCCAGCTTTTCTGTGCTGCTTTCTGTGTTTTCTGTTGTTCTCTGCTGCACACTCCCCTCCCCCCAAAGCTGCAATTAAATGGGAATAGATAAATACATGTACATACATTTCTATACACATGCACATATGTAAGACCATACTATATGTATTTCTATTTGTCGGTTCCTTTTCTGGTGCTGGATAGTATCTTCCTTCTTAGGTACAAGTCATTTTGTATTTTTCTAAATCAATTAGCCCATCACTTCTTGTATCCTAGTAGTATTCCATCACAGTCATACACACAGCTTGTTTAACCATTACCCATTTGAGGGGCATCTGTCATTTTAGCCAATCTAATAGGTATTAGATGATATATCTTAAGTTGTTTTTATTTGCATTCCTTTAATCAATAGTGATTTAGTGCATTTTTTCATACATCTATCTATATATATGCACACATACATATTTCTATATTATTTTGATTTCTTCATCATCTAAACTGCTGTTCTTATCCCATGACCATTTATCAATTGGGGTATGATATGTATTCTTATAAATTTGACAGTTCTTTATATATTTGAGAAATGAAACCTAAACAATATTGAATAATATTGGTGACACTCAGTGTAGTTTCCCTGTTTTTCTCTTTTAATTAAATCTGTTTTAGCTTTGAGATCATGATTATTGCCATTGCTTCTTTTTACATAATAAATTTTACTCCAGACTTTTATCTTTGTGCATATCGTTTTTATTTTGTTTTCTGAAAGTGACAGTGTTGAATTCAAATTTTTAATCTATTCTGCTTTTTCCACCTAGTGGGTAAATTCATCCCATTCACAGTCTAAGTTATAATTACTTCCTGTGTATTTCCCTACATCCTATTTTTCTTCACTCTCTTTCTCACCCTATTTGCCCTATCCTTCTCACTCCTCTAACTTACTTCTACTAGCTACCTTGCCCTTCTATGCCTTAATCTACTCACCCCTCCAAGAATCCCTCCCTTATCCTCTCCCCTGCCCCTCTACCTTAATCTACCTTTCTGTGTTTCTTCCTTATCTCCTCCCTCTTCCTGATTCCTAAATCTGCACACCTTTCTTAAAATCCCTTATCCTATCGCCTTGCCCTCTTATTCCTTTATAACTTATATTTTTATATAAATATTTTATATTTCTTTATAACTTATATCTTATTTCTTTATACCCTTCTAGATGTGTGTGTCCTGTCTTTCACCCATTTCCCACTGAGGGTAGAGTCCGTGCTGTCAGCCCCCTCCCCTCTTGCTTCTCTGGTCCTTCGTTTCATGCTTCATTTTCCTTTCTGTGTCTTCCTAGCAGTTTTTTTTGTTTGTTTTTGAGAATCACCTGATCATGCACAGCTGAGCTCAAGCCTTTCTTTTAAACTGCCCTAATAATGACAGTCATAAGAGTACTGATAACATTTTCACATATAAGAAGTAAACAGTTTGACCTTACTGAGTCCCTTATACTTGGTCCTTAATGTTTGCCTTATATTTCTCCTGGATCTTATATGTTGAATTTTCTATTAAGTTCTGTTATTTTTGTAATAAATGCTTGAAAATCTTTCATTTTGTTACATGTCCATTTTTCTTTTTCATTCAGGATTATATTTAATGTTGCTGGATAAATTACTCTTGGTCATAACCCCAACTCTTTTGCTCTACAAAATATAGTGTTCAGGACATAACAGTCCTTCACAGGAGGAGCTACTAGGTCTTAGGTAATCCTGATTGTAGCTTTGTAATATTTAAATTGTTTTTATTCCTGTTGATTACAATATTTTCTCCTTTACCTGGGAACTTCAAAACTTTGCTGGGATATTCTTGCTAAGTTTTCCTCCTGGGATCTTTCAGATTGGTGTATTTTTAAATTTCTGCTTTACCTTCTTGTTCTAGAACTAAAGGGCAATTTTCCTTAATAATTTCTTGTAATATTGTATCAAGAATGTTTTTCTGAATACAACTTTCAGGTAGACTCACTATTCTTACATTGTCTCTCCTTGATCTGTTCTCAGTTGTTTTTCTGATGAGATGTTTCACATTCTCTTCTATTTTTTTCATTCTTTTGATTTTATCATCTCTTAGTGTCTTATAAGATCATTAGCTTCTCCTTGCCCAATTCTAGTTTTCAAGGAATTATTTTCTTCCTTAAGTTTTTGATTCTCTTTTTCCATTTGGTTGGCTTTCTTTTTATAATTTTCTTAATTTTATTGGGTCGCTCTTATTTTCCCCTCTATTTTTTCCTGCAATCTCTCTTAGTTGATATTTAAAGTCCTTATTAATTTCTTCCAAGAACTCTTTTTGAACTTGTGACAATTTGAAGTTTCTCATAGAAAAAAGACTGACTTTATAAGCTCCACTATCTTCTTCTGAATATGAGCCAGATCTTTGTCTTCATGGTAGCTATCTCTGGTTGGGTTCTTTCTCCTTTGCTTACTCAATTTTTTTTTGTTTTATTTTATTTTTAGCCGCTTATTATTGATATTCAAGCACTAGTCCCAAGGTGTGGGGAATGAGGCCCTAGGACTCAGGTCCTTCGTACTGTAATTTTCTGAGCTCTGTTTGGGACCCCAACCTTGGGTGCTCCCCTCTACTGGTAAAGCTGGGGCCCTTAGTCATACTGTCCTACAAGAGCTCTTGCTCCTTGTAGTCCCTCCAGAGACTGCAACTTTCAGTTGGCCTCCTTGTGCCGGAACCAAAACCAGGGACTCAGCTCTCCTATAAGTGCCCATAGCCAGCAGGGTCCCTGCCCTTCTGCTACTCCACTCATCAGGTATATGCTAGTACCTTCTGCCACACGACAGCCCAGACCCTGTCTGGTTAGTACAGCTGTGCTTGGGGTCCTTTGACATTGGAAGTTCTTCCATTCTTCTCCCACTCAGCCTTCCAGCCCTGACGCATTCATGAGGTGAAAGTTCCTGAGACTGAGGCTGCCTCCCAACACAGTTGCCCTTCAGGGCTTTTTGTTTATTGATTCCCTGGACCTGTCCTGGAGGTGTTTGCACTTCACTCCGGACAAGCCTCCCCCACCTCCCCAATATGAGACGCACATATTTGACCCCAGACTGTCCTTTCCTGTCTACCTTTGAATTTTTGTTTTTCTATAGACTCGTAAGTTGTAAAGAGGCATTGTACCCCTCATCTAAGTATGCTGAGATCTGAGTTGCAAGGCTAATATGTAATTTGAAATTGTCCTCTTGTGTTGGCACTATAGTTGTTAGTTGCCTGGCAGCTCCATGGAGGTAGTCACTGCTTAGTGATCTGGGTTTATGTTATTTCATTTCTTTCCTTTTCTTTTTATTTCCCCTTCAGGAATTTCAACCTGCTCTTCTTCATAACTGGGCCACCCCAATTTTCCATAGACAACCTGGTGACCTCTGAATAAAGTATGGGCACTCCATAGCTTAGCCTAATGCAATTTAGAACTCTTAAACTGCCAGCCTTAGCCTCCCCAGTAGCAGGGATTACAGTTGTGCACCACCACTCCGAGCTGCCCTTTATTTTTAAACTTTATTTAATTTATTTCTTAAATATAGATTACAATTTTTTAAGTTTTTAGGTAGTAGTATTTTCCTTCACATCTTTAAATGTTATTTCAAGAAAACCTAGGTCAACCAGACTAGAACTGTTCTCTAACATGTGGGTAACTGGAGCTGAACAAAGCAGGCTAGAAACAGGAGAGTCAGGAATCAAACAAAAGTTTAATTTCAAAGTGAGAAAAATCAAGTTTGCAAACTGAAGTCCTCCTGAGAAGAAAAATGTGTGGCTTGTAGCAGGGTTTTTAAGCATGAAAACCACAAAAATGTGGGATCCAACACAATCACTCTAATGTCTTGAATAAACACTTCCCACTGCAAGCAGTCCATGTAGGCATTTTGGGGGCACTACAGGTGTTCTTAGGTCCTTTGGAAACAGTTCCCAAGTTGATGGTCTCAAGTCTTAAAGAGTTGTTGAGCCTTTCAGTCATTTAGCGAGTACAGAACCAGAGATAGCATGGCAGAAACAGGAGTGCAGCATCTAGTTTGGTTCACTTAGCAGTTATAAGCACAGGAATTATTTAGAGTGCCAGGAGATTTTATCGATCACTTTCTGCTATAGCACCTCGTCTGTAGCTTCAGCTGTCAGGTCAGAATCTCCTGGGGAATTCTAACAAATCTAAATAGTTATTGATTAATATGAAAATTATAAATCCCTCAGTCAACACCTGATGCTGGTCAGAGCAATACATTTTGCCAGCCAGATCATCCAGAGTACAAAAGATTGTTGTTAAGCCAAGTCCAGGACGTGGCTTGCTTACTGGGCCTTAGTTCTGGAAAAAAGGTGTTTCCTAGTTGACAACTATTACTCAAGTTTTGATGTTGTTAGCAACATTGGTTCCCATCAGCATCAATGATGTGGTAGGATAAATTAATAATAACAGCTCGCATTTTTGATCTTGGTCCTTCGAAAATTTTCTAGCATTAATGATATACTGGTAATTTTATTCTTTTATTTGTTATGAAAATGCTAATCTTATGTACATCAGCAATCAAATTGTAAAAGAACCTATTTTCTTTCTTCCTTATTTTTTTAGGAGAATCACCCAATTGTAGCTATGCAGAATTTTATATCTCTAAGGAGTTTTATCCTGTGGTAAAATGCTGTGAACTCAGGGCGGCCAGGTAGCACAGCGAGTAAGAGCACTGGCTCCAGTGTCAGGATGACCTGGAGATCGAATCCCGGGTTCAGATACTTAGCACCACACCCAGAAATAACTGGCCTTCTAACCTTGAGCAAGTTACTTAACCTGGATTGCTTAAAAAAAAAAAAATGCTGTGAACTCTCTCCTGCTCCATTGAGATTTAACCTCTTTTAAAGGGATTTTCGGGCTTGGTGCAGAAAAAATTTGTAGAGCTTTTACTCATCTATCTCTCTCTCTATGATTATTCTTGTCCTGGATGATTTTTCCACAGAGAGAAGATAAATCATAGTCATGTGGTAGTTCTGGGATTCTGTAGAACTCTAGATCTTGTTCATGAGTAAGGGGGTATAAGTGCATATTGACTATTGGGTATTTAACTCTCATTGTTGAGGCAATCATTCTTACTGTCTGGTCCTTTGTATCATGTATAACGATTAGATCAAGTCTCATTTTACTTGTCATCACTCTTGAGATGTATTTAAGGTAGAACTTAGCTTAACAAATACCATGATAACATCTCATTTGATGCCATTATTTTCATGTCTCAGTTTATAGTCCAAATGAGCACTTTGTACATATATACTAAGAATTCTATTAAATGAGAAATCTGGGCAAACTGATCATTTCATAATTTAACGAAGCAAAGATAACCTGCCTGGAGTTTATATGTAGGAAAAGAGTGTGGTATAGTGATGGGAGGATCAGCCTCATAGCCAGGAAGACCTAAATCGAGGTTCTTACACGTGCTGTCTGTGTGACCCTTAATCTTTCATTACTCTAGGCAACTCTCAGACTATGTGGGTTGCAGAGAAGGTACTGACCTGCATTGGTAGAGGGAGTTTCCTCAATTTTACTAATGAAATCACAGTTCAGACCTTGTCCCTCTTTTATATACTTGTCTTTAAACACTTAGACATAATACATTTTTAATGGAATTTTATGGTTTTGAGAATGGGTTGGTGAATATTATTATTATCATCATTATTATGGAGAGGGAGGGAGGGCAGGATATAACAACCCCTGAAAACCAAACTTAAGAGATTATATGACAGTTTATATTTCATTGGTTAGTATTGTGCTGACATTGTAGTCTGTCAGTTTCACCTCAAGATAAAACAATCAGCAGCAGCCTCAGCTTTCTGGATTGTTAATGGAGTTAGATGATCCAGGTAGCTGAAGTTGCTCTCCCCAAATAACCTAGCTTCTGCTATTGGAGAAGGAAGAATCAGGCAGAGCTTACCCTGGCTTTTGTATTTTGTGTTTCTTAACTTTTGCTCTACTGGCCTCAGTCTTTTGTGATAGATATGATACTACCAGTTTAAAAAAAAATAGGGCATTGAAGTACTAGAAAAATTATAAATAAATGTAATTCTTTGCATACTGTATTTGAATTTAGGCTAGATTTGGTTTCATTGAATTTGGGGGAATTCAGTAGGTCCCTTAAAATAAGTCAGTCATATTTGTACTGTTTTTTTAAATTAAAATTTAAATATTATAATTAGTGATACTTTATAAATCAACTATTTCATAAACTTTTTAACAAAGAAAAATTATGTTAAGTGCACATTAAAAGATTCATGAGAAAATAGAATTTTTTTTTTCATTTTAACCTTTTATAGAATGACAGATTAAAAAAAATTTAGGAATAAAGTTAGGTTGTATGGTTGGATACTATAGTTCTAAGATGAGATGAATGTTATTGTTATAGTTCACAGTTGTTTGAATTATAAAGTAATAAAATATAAGTAGCCTGCATCCTTATTATATTGTATATTATTTTCTGAGTAAGTAAATGACAACTGGAAATAACTAATAGAGATCAGAGTTTCTTAATCTTTTGTAATGGTAAAATAATTGTAAATGTATTTTACATAGGAAACTATTCAGATTATCTTTAAAGCAAAATATCAGTCTTAAAATATATAACATAGTACTAGATTTACAATTCCAAAGCTATTCATTTTTAAGTAATACCTTTGGAAACTGCTTTTAGGGTGCTAGAGTAATTTTTTTTTAAAAAATATTCTACAGCATTGTGTTCTGAGAGGGTTAACTTGTTTCAGAGTCCAAGCATTTATAACTTGGGGGTAGCTTAGTACCTAGGAATATGTAGCTTTTTGATAATGTAAGTCCTTGATATTTTCATTAAAAAAATAACTTTATGTTAATGTAAATCGAAGAAAATAAATGTCTAGAGAGATACATTTTGTAGTACTTGAAATCTTATGAATTTTTCATATTTTTTCTGAATGATTAAATCGCTGCAATAATTTGATACTGTATATTGTGAGTACCAGATATTGATATATAGAATTTTAAAATTTAAATAACTTGAGATTTTCACCAAGCTCCATTAATTTAAATTAATTTAGCTAACAGCTGTTTAGTAATAAATAAGATTTAGGGTTACATAGTTTATTGTGAACTAAAAAAACCGAATTTTGTTTATTGATTTTTTTTTTCTCTTAGAAAATGGAAGCGTAGTCCAAATTGGGGAATTGTTACCTTGCAAGATCTGTGGAAGAACCTTCTTTCCAGTTGCCTTAGTGAGTACATTGATTCTTTACCTGTTTGCATCTGCATTTACGAGGTCAGCAATGCATTGGAATCCACACTGGTAGAGAGACTATCTATGTTGATGAGATCATGGATTCACTGAAGTACTATACCAGTTTATATGGAACTATCTCCATAGTGTGATTAGATGGGATGGTAGAAAGGACGACTTATACCAATTAACTTCATTTCCTCAGTCTTGTATTAGGGCTTCATACTTGTGTTTTGAATAATCTTCAGGAGCTCCCTATTAAAGTAAAAATGCTAAGTGATTAATAAGTTAATAATTAATAAAGCAGTGAATAAATTAGTTGACAGCTACCAGAGACCAAGATTCTATAAGAATGAAAGGCATCATAGAATTCTAAGGAAAGAAGAATGGACTGTGCAGGGTAGGTAGCATCAAGGGGCAGAAAGAGGAGGGATTTTTCAGGAAGGGGAGAAGATGTTAATAAGTTTCACCTATTTCACAGTATAATAGTTTTGAGAAAATATTGCTGGCATTGATTCATCTCCATTGAAATCCTTTTTCTGCTATCTTTGTAAAGACAAAAATAAGTGTCTTCTTTCAGTCTTAAATAACTTTGAAAAGTGGTTTTATTATTCTGTCCATCTTTACAAATGTGAAAAGGAAGTTTTATGGTATTAAATTACTCCATTTAAGGCTTTGAAGTGTTATCTGATAGGCCCTGTTTTAGGAGGTAGTCACTCAGCAAGGTATCCTGGTTATTAGCATATTAAATGGTTTCCAAAATACAATGAATTTTGGTGAAACTACTTTAAAAAATATATTTTCCTAGACATGGAAAGAAAATATTACAAGCAGGAGAAACATAAAACAAAGATCTGCCAGATCTATATCTACCAGAAAATCATAATTGTGATGCTAGAGGTAATTTTCATTTAACTTTGTACACTTCTTCCTAGGGTTTTCATTGTATCCTAGAAGTTAAGCATTATAGTAAAGATTACTAGAATAGAGGCAGAATCGGCAGAATCCTCATTGAAAAATGGAAGGGGGGTGTCTGTTTTAGTTTTTAACTACAGGAAATTACTAAAATCAAGGCATACAAATGGACTTTAGTGTGCTCTGATAATCTTTCAGTGCAGCTGTCTACCCCCATTAAAATTGTGTTGAAGCTTATCCTTTTGTTGCCTTACTTTCTTGAAGCCAAGAAGAAGAAGGTAAGTTGAGTCATGCAGCTAGGCAGTTGACATTGAATAGGGATGTTTGCCTAAATAAAAAGAAAAAAACAAAAAAACTCCAAAACTCAAGAGGGACATGATCACTCACTGTATTAAAATATTTCAGACATTCTCATTTGAAAGAAGGGCAACTGGGTTTAATGGAAAGGACACTGGATTTGAAGTCAGACTGGGTTAATATCCTCTCTTTGCCACCTATTAAATTTGTGACTTTAGAAAATTCAGAGCATTAAATTAGCTGATCTCTTAAGTTCTTCAAAATCAAATGATCCTTTGACTTATCATTTTGATCCCACAGGGCAGATCCAATGGGTAGAAATTAGGTTGAGGCAGCTTTTGGTTTCATATAACAACTTCCTAACAATGAGAACTGTTTAAACATGTGTGGACTTTCTTGTGAAATATTTCAACAGAAGCTATCTGGCCACCTGTCATTAGTGGTGTAACATATATTCATGCTACAGGTAGAGGTTGAACTCTTATTCTGAGATTCTCTAATACTGAAAAAATTCTGGATCTCGTCAGTGTCTCAATTCATTATGGCCAGATTACCATACTAGACCTTTGGTAGCCCTTTCTCATTGACTATAATTACCTAAATTGGCTAAAAGCAAGTCTGTACTTTTTCTTTTTGTAGATCTCACTAAGAATGTAATAATTACTTTTCTATTATTTCAACTTCCATTTCTTTCACTGAGTTTCTTTCAAAGTGTAGAGATAAGAACTTGAGCAGGAAGAACTACAATGGAAGGTGTCAAAGCAGTTTATAATAGTGGCACCAGCACTGGGGGTTAGTGTAAGGACAAATACAAATTGCAAAAACCAGTGATGTGATCTGTGGGTAATAGAGATGTTAAGGACATAGGGAATTGAATAAGAAAAAATACAATGTTTGATATTACTAGTAAGAATAATGATTAAATATGGGGTTTCACTTTATTAAAACCTATGCATCCATTATCCTTGCTCACTACTGTCTTTCAGATTTTAACATAAATTGTGTTTTCTTGATTGCTATAAATACATTGTCTTTGAAGTTTTTTCTTTAAAATAGCTTAGATAAAAACTCAAGAGCTTACTGAAAAGAAAATGATGCACTGTTTTTTTTTCCTCCAACAGAAAAAGCATGGACCAATTTGTCAGAAAACCGCCACTAAAAAACGAAAGGCCTTTGATTCAAGCAGGCAGAGGGCTGAAGGAACTGATATTCCAACAGTAAAACCACTTAAACCTCGGGTAAATATATAAGGTTTGGAATAATACCTACACAAAAAGAGTATATACCCCAAAGTATGTATCCAGTATTATACTGTCATGTTAATGTTTATATCTACATCCATGGAATTTCTAAATCCAGTGTCTGGTGAATGGTTTTTAGTAGAAAGCCACATTTTAGACTCATCCCTCAAAGTGGTAGTGGTACCTTGTTGCTCTGGCTTGGGAAGAAGTGAAATTTCCTTCAGAACTCTTTAATTTTTCTAGTGTAGTTAAATATATCTTCATCTAGGGAAGAATTAAATGGCATACACTGTACCTTTTTAAAATGAAACTATCTTTTTTTCTGAGATATAAAGAATGCTTTAAGATTATACTAGATATGTTGAGTCAAGATTGCAGAGTGAATAAGAGCAGAATAACTCAATTCCCATATGTATACTATAAAAAAATACATGAAGAGTTGTCATACCAAATAATTAAGAAAAAAGATGCTACAGTGAGTACATTCATCCAGCTTAAACTGGCAAAAGGGGACATCTAGAATTCTGAAGGCTTTAAAGATGAGACCCAGCAAGAGGAGCTTGCACAAGGAAGCTTTCTGGCTTCCACCAGCAGTGCTTCCAACCTGGAAGGCTCTGCAGGGTCAAATTCATTCCAGACACAAAGATCAGAAGGCAAGTTGAAGTGCCTCAGTGAGGAACCACCAGGGTGTTTTAACCTGCAAATTTACTATCAAGTAGACAGCAATAGATTTACAAATTCTAGAGGCTTGGAAAGTGGTGTAAAGCTGATGTGAGTCATCCTTAATGACCTTGAAGAGGTCAGCATTTTGTACTCAGATGATACCATCAAGCATGGGGCCTACTGGTACTTTGTGCACAGCAGACACCAGCAGAAGTGAAGGACCAATGGCAGGACCCCAGACAATACTGATTGGGAACAAATGAGCCTACTAGCCTATCCAGGTATGCAGGGGAAATCATGAAAAAAGTCCTAATTCAGGGAGTAAAACTGGAAATATGAATAAATTAAAAGAAGATACTGATGATAAAGGCATTTTGTAGATCCTAGGAAGTTCAGGAAACAAGTCTTGAGGAAAAGAGAAACTCAGTAGTCTCTGTGGACAGTCTGGTGAAAGGAACGTCATGGCCAGAAGGTTTATTAGAATTCTTCAAAGAGATTTTTTAAAAGGATATTTAGGGGCAACTAGGTGGGGTAGTGAATATAGCACCAGCTCTGGAGTCAGGAAGACCTGAGTTTAAATCCAGCGTCAGACACTTAACATACTAGCTGTGTGACCTTGGGCAAGTCACTTAACCCAAATTTCTTTCCCTTCTCCCCTCCATCCCCAAAAGGATACTTAAATGAAATGAGACAATAAAGGGAAGAATTGAAAGGAGAATAAATAGCTTAGTATGTAAGGTACAAAATGTCACCTAAGTAACAGACACCCCAAAACTTAAAATGGGCCAAACAAATCAGTGACTCCATCAGACAACAGGAAAAATGACAGTGAAATCAAAGAATACGTAGGGCATATCCTCTCAAAAACAAGAGACTGAGAGAATAGATCAAGGTAAAAATAATCTAAGAAACATTGTCTTGAAAGATAACATTTAAAAGAAGCCTAGTCACCATATTTTAATAAATCAGAATGAAAACTTCCGAGACTTAGAACCAGATAGCAAAGTAAAAGTTATAATAATCCACTTATCATCCTGTTGAAAGAAACCCTAAAATAAAGAGTTACAAGCAACTTCAAACCAAAATTCAGAGCTTCTAGGTTTAAGGGCAAAGATACTGTATGAAACCAGAAAGAAAGAACTCAAAACACTGAAGAATCACAATTGACATCACATAACTTGGCAGCTACTACTATAAAGGAAAGGAGCACTTGGAATATAATATTACAAAAGACTTACTACCAAACATTACATCAGAAAAACCGAATATGGTCCTACAAGGGAAAAATAGATGAGGGACGAATAAATCTTTAATGACATAGAGGACTTCTAGGAATTGCTGATGAAAAGACCAGAGCTGAATAGAATCTTTGAAGTATAAAACACAAGAGTAAAGAGAAACCTAGTAAGGTTAATACATTGGAGCACTTGGAAGGGACTCTATGATGGGTGTATATTATCTTTTAATAGAGAAGAAACAAGTGTCTCACTACAACACTTTTCACTTCAAGAATCATAGAAAAAGCAAATAATACAAAACCTGGGGTTGAATTTGTTCTGTTTCAGTGGTCTTAATTTAAGTGTTGTTTTTTATTTTTTTAAAGGAAAGAGGATAAAAGAAATACATGGGTGAGAGGAGAGTTGGGAAGGAAGTGTGAAACTCAATATTTCAAGTAATTAGAGTACTAATTTTCTGAAGAAAAACTCTATAAACATGGAAGAAAGGATGAGAGAAGTGGGCATCACATGAACTTTACTTGTATATGAATTTGACAGAGGAGGGTTGAACACACCCACAAAATTTGGTATAGAAAAAATGAAAAATTCAATTGGGAAATGGGTGAGAACAGGGAGAGGGGATTGAATGTTTCTGTTGTTGTTGAGTTGTTTCCGACTCTTTGTGACCTTGTGGATACCAGTGCTGTCCAAGGGGTTTTCTTGGCAAAGATACTGGAGTAGTTCACCATTTCTTTTTCCAGTGAGATTAGGGCAAACAGAGGTTAAGTGATTTATCCAGAGCCACACAGCTAGTAAGTGTGTGAAATTGGGTTTGAAATCAGGTCTCCCTGATTCCAGGTCCAGGACTGCATACACTGAGCCACTTTGCTGCCTCATTGCTTAAGTGGGAGGAATTAGTCACAAGTGAAGCAAAGTTCAATTTTGAATGATTGATTGTGAAGTGAGGATTAAAGGCAAAGAAATAGATGGCAAAATCCTGTGATTAGTGTCCTCTCAAGAAGAGAAGAGGAGCAAGTGGAGTAGAAAGATATTGCTTATTAATGTTGAGGACTTTCTTACTTTTTCTTTACTTTTTTGTAAAAATTGGGTGAGAGATGAGAAAAGCATTACCAGTACAGAAATTTTGAAAATCGAAGAAGACATTGACAAAAATGAAAACTAAAGTGCCATTGATTTGATAAATAAAAGGATTTTGATGAAAAAATACTTAATAAAATAGATAAGTAACTAATATTTTTGAAAAGAAAACCAATTTGTTAGAGTCAAAAATTAAAAGCAATTTACAACAAATGAAGATTGAAGAAAGAATAATGATTTTTTTTTAAGAATAATGATTTCACCAACAAAATAACTTAGATGAAGTGGAATATTTACAAAAAATAAAAAAATACCCAGGTAACAAACTAGGAAAGAAATAACCCAATTTCATGAGTAAGAAATCCAACAAGCTACAAATGAGCTCTCAAGAAGAAAATACCAAGACTAGATGGGCTTATTGGTGAATTCTGTCAAGCATGCAAAGAACAGTGAATCCCAGGAATAAACCATGCAAAAAAAATTTCTTAAAATTTTTACGACTAAACAAAACATTATATATCATCTATGAAAAGCTTAGTTTTGTTCAGTAATGCATAATCACTTGTCTAACTGCTATATCTAGAATTGTTGCACCAGATTGAATACAGGTAGTAATGAGACCTATCCTTTATTTGTCCTTGGTCTTATTGGAAAGGCCTCTCAAACAGCGCATCTTAATCTTTTTTTGTGTCATGGATCCTCTTGGCAGTCTGGTGAAAATACACGAAATAAAATGTGTAAAATTACAAAGGAAATAAATTATATTGAAATACCATTATCAAAATATTTTACAAATCAACTTCATGATCCTCACTCATATTAAGAAACCTAGCTCTGAATTTCTCTATTATAAATAATTCTGGGCCTTGGTTTTAGATAGATGCTATTATTGGCCTTTAAGTAGAAATCTATGTTTTGTTAAAAAAGTTTTTACAAACTTAACAAAATTATATTTTTACTATTATTAATATGGCTTCTTGTGTTTAATATTTATCATTATTTTATTTTAAAGCAATTGGGGTTAAGTAACTTGCTCAAGGTTACATGGCCAGGTGTTTCTGGGTGGGTGCTAAGTATATGAGCTTGGATTCGATCCCAGGCCTCCATACTCTGGGGCCGGCGCTCTTACTCACTGCGCCACCTGGCCGCCCCTATTTATCATTATTTTAAACCAACTCACAATTCTTGGTATAAATCCAGTTAGGTCTAAACCTCTGCATTAATATGTTAACTATTTTTTTTGCATCAGTATTCAGTAAGGGTATTATTCTGTAATAATTTTCTCAGCTTTGTTTCTCCTTGGTTTAAATATCAAGATAATATTTGTATTATAGAAGGATGTCTTATATCATGTTTCTGCCCCTATTTAGATCAATACTTTACAGTATAGATCAAGGTAAATTTAAATGAGTATATGATTTAGATATAAAAGGTCACATTAATTAGAGGAGCATGTAAGGAAATAATTTCTGTTACTAGGGGTTAGGGATAGAGTGCAAGGCCAGACATGAGAGCATCACAGGGATAAAAATGGACAGTTTTGATTATATAAAATTGACAATTTTTTTCAGAAACAAAATTAATTCAGTTAAAATCAGAAGACAACTAACTGGGGAAAAAAATCTTTGCTGGAAATTTCCTTCATAAAAAGAACAATATTTCTTAAATATTACCTAGTATAGTTAAAGGGTATGAATATGCAACTCTCAATGGAAGAAAATCAGAATGTCAAGAGCCTTACGAAAAAAAAAATTATCCAAATCACTAATAATTAGAGAAGTGCAAATTAAATCAGCTCACTTCCACCGTAAAGGCAAAAAAGAAAACTGATAAATTATTGGAGGAGCTGTAGGAAGTTAATTACAAGTGGTCCAACCTTTCTAGAAAGTAATTTGGAACTCGAACCTTAAAGTTCCTAAATTGTACATGCCTTCTTGCCCTGCTTTTCTACTATTGGGCCTATCTCTAAAGAGTTCACAGAAGGAGGGAAAAGACCCATATGTAAAAAAATTATTTAAACCTTATTTGTTGTAACAAAGAACTAGATATTAAGGGTGTGTCCATTAGTTGGGTAATAGCTAAACAAATTTTGTTATATGAATGTGATGGAATATTATTGTGGCACTGAAAAAGAATAAAGGATGGTTTCAGGCAAATCTGAAAAGAGTTGTATAATTCTATGCAGAATTAAGTGAGTAGAATCAGAACTCTATACAATAAAAATATTGTAAAGAAAAACAGCTTTGTAAGACTTAAGAAATCTGATCCATGCAAAGATCAACCATTATTCCGGAGGACAGATGAGTAAAGTGCTTCCCACTTCCTGAAAGAGATTTGATGATCTCAAATTATAGAATGAGATGTATATTTTTAGACCTGGCCATTGTGTGGATCTTGCTTGATATGCATATCTGTTAGAAGTGTTGTGTTTTTCCTTTTTTCTACTTCCAGTTTGGTGGGGGTGGGGTAGTATTTGGGGAGGGAATGGGGAACTAGCCAGTATTGTTGTCAAGAAAAATAAAAGGGGTAATTGAAGCATTTAAGAATGCAAAGAAGAAGGGCGGCCAGGTAGTACAGCGAGTAAGAGCACCGGCTCCAGTGTTGGGATGACCTGGGGATCAAATCCGGGCTCAGATACTTAGCACCATACCCAGAAAGAACTGGCCTTGTAACCTTGAGCAAGTTACTTAACCCTGATTGCTTTTTTAAAAAAAGAATGCAAAGAAGCAAACAGAAGGAAATGCATCTTGGAACACAGATGATCAGGACAGCTTTTAATATGTTGAATTCATTGTATACTTAAAAGGCAAGTACATTTTCATGTTCACTCTTCATCTGTTCTGTATCATACATGGAAATGCTTTCTTTTTTATTTTCTAAGTTCAGAATAAAAATGAATTTTTAGAAAATATATAAGCAAGTGTACTTTTTGTAGAAAAAATATCAAATTCCTTTAAATTTGTGTTCAACCATATAATCATTAGATGGAAGGAGCTTTAGATTTTGTGGGGCCTCTCTGTCCTGAAAGGATGAGTCTTTTCTGCATCATTCTTGAAAAATAGTAATTTAGCCTCTGGCTGAATACTTCTAAGTGATGGAGAATTTACTTGCCAACAAAGCACCTTATTCTATTTTGGGACAGTTCCAGTTGTTAGGAAACTTTAGTTGAGTTGAAAGCTGCTTCTTTCACAACTTCCACCTGGTATTAGTAGTCATACCAACCATAGCCAAGCAGAATAATAGGTTTAAATCTCTTCAAGTTAAGCCTTAGGGTATAGTTAACATCCATAAAGAACAAAAAAATTAACTAATTGTACTTAAGTTGATAAATCTTCCTGAATTGTAGTTTGTTTTTGTAAGTGTTCTAAGTATGTTAATAATGTGGGAAAAAATCAGTTGTTGGGGAAGTGGAAGAAGAGTAAATACACTCAGTTTCTATCACCATCTTGCTCAACTTTTTTTTTCTTCTGATATTTCCTGATCTGGAAGCAAATGAGTTTAGAAAACATTAAGTGCACAATCTTACTCATTTATTGTATCAGCATACATTAATCAGTTGCTATACAGTGTCTAGAAATAATGAACCAGCAGTTGCCCCTTTTAGATTAAATTTGTTACTTGAGACCCATGGGCTGTAGTAAGATAAAGCCTAATTGCTTGTGTACAGTTGTCCTCTTCAACTGAGAAAGCAGCTGAAAGCACTGAATGGTTGGTAAAGGCAACATCATTAAATAGAGTGGAATGAACTTAGAGGCAAAATGTGACTTGAATGGAAGGTTTGACTGCCTGTACTTTAAAAGATATTTTATTAGTTTACGAGGTTGTTTATTGAAATGGCCCAAACTTTTTCAAAGACCTTGCCTTTTAATTTCGAATAAAAAAGAATTACATTAGCTATCTCTTTATGTATATACATACACATATAAAACTTTGTACTAGATATTGATGTTTCAGCGAAATAATACTGATTTCTTAAAAACTCTCAATTCAATGTCTTATTAGATACATAAAATACATTATTTGTGTATTATGTTCATTTATGAATGTGTGATTGGATAAAAGGTTAACATAATATCAGATTTATATACAGGGTGTCACACAAATCTCAGTGGAGTTACAAATTATTGTAACGAGCTTAAAACTACTGAGACTTTGGGGTTACCCTCTATAATGCTCTCCTTAAAGTGTTTTCCCCTTTTTACCTATGAACATCTTTGAAATAGAGAGTATTGAAAGTAAAATAAAGTTACTATCCATTTTCATTTCAGTGTGCAAAAATTAATTTTTTTTGTTCATTATTTTTTGAAAAATTTCTTTCTAGCCAGAACCTCCAAAGAAACAGTCTAACTGGAGAAGAAAACATGAAGAATTCATTGCCACCATAAGGGCAGCTAAAGGACTTGATCAGGCACTTAAAGAGGGTGGCAAACTTCCACCACCACCTCCACCTTCTTATGATCCTGGTATATAATATTGATGAGACATATGTTAATATGAAGGGGTTATTGAAAGATACCCATATACATGTCTTACTGCTATTAAATTGTTAATGTGATGGTCATGGACTGATAAGTCATAATTTTTATTTCAAAGGAAACAACCTGAGTTTATAGCATAGTTGTCATTCAGCATGTAAAAGGGGGAAATACGTACAATTTTATAATTTCAGCTTTTTGATTTGAACTTTTCATGTAATAGAGCTTGTTTTGAAATTATTTTAAGCTATTAAAGATAAGAACTTCAGGTTCTTTAGTTGTGAGTTTAAAGTTATTTTATCTAAAATGTGATTGATTAATCACAACATACATAATCCTGTTGTTTATCAGTACTTCCTAAAACAGAAAAGGAATATTTCATAATAATTTTACTTCTAAAGTTGAAAATATCAGAGAAAAAATTCCATTTGTGATAAGAATTTATTAGTATGATACTTTAGTTTGAAGTGTTAATAGCCCATATTTTATTTATCTTCCACAATGAAATAGATGTGTAATTGGAGTTCTTTAATCAAATTTCAGTCTATACAATCTTTTGACAAAAACTACATAGTAAATGTTGTGATGCTTTAAGAATATAAAAATGCCATTAAAGTGAGGTTTCTTTTTTGTCTACTTGAGCAGACATCTTGACACAGCAAGTTTGCCCTTGGAGTTTTGACTCATGTCTGCATAGTGGTTTACATTTTAGTGTGTTTTTTTCTAATATCTTCTCTTTCAGAGAATCTCAGTTGTCTGAAGAGGTTTGCCTATAGAATCAAGTGATTCAGTAATTCTCTGAAATTTGTTATGTGTTCCAAGCTAGTTATGTGCTGTGTGCAAACAGGGGTATGGATGTGTCCACATTGCCCAGGAATCTTGAGCAGGATATGAGGGTGCCATTAGGGATTAAGTTAAAAATTCCATTAGTGTTAAGTTAAAAAGTTAAATTACCATAGAGGTCCATCTAGGAGGAAAACATGAGTAAAGTCCAGGAATTGTCACTAGGGAACTCAATCTAGTGTTTAAACGCACAGAGAAACCAGATTCCAGATTTAGGAGATGCATGTCCCGGATGTGATAAATGTTCACTTAATGAACAGTTGTGTCAGTTCTTGTGTGTATCACATCTACTATTACTCAAAGATAAGAATGTTTTGTAGTAGTGGCAGCTCTGGAGGTCTAGGCATGTTTCTCTTGCTTGTAGTGTTCCTTATACCCAAAGTGTCAGGACTGATGAGAAATACTGCGCTAGCAGAAGGATTGGTTAGGTTAGGTGGGAAGTGTGGTTGAAGTTCTTGATGAGACATATGTTCTCATTTATATTTGAGCCACAAACCTCCTAATCGACTAGGTACTACATTTGCTCTGCTTTTGGGAATTAAACTGTAAATTATTCATTATCACCTATTACTTGTAGATCTGTTTTCAGAAGTAGGGAAATGTTACCACCTGTGCCTTTTGGGTCCATGACTACTAAAAGACTGTGTTTATGATCTTCATGCAGTCCGGAAGCTTTAGTCAAAAGGCTGCCAGGCTCACTACTTATGCTGTTACCAGAGTTTATTTATTTCTTTGTTTCAGTTTCCAGTAGTGTTATCTATCGTGAAAGTTGGTAGCCATACCTCAATCTCTGACCTACAGCAGTTTGCAGAGAGATGATGATTGTGGTCAGTAGCCTGCAAGGTAATATGCTATGGAAAGAGTATTGGATTTGGAGCCAGGATACACTGGGCTCTGAATTCTACCTCTGAAATTAGGTTTGTTATCTTGGGAATTCACTTAAGCTCTTTGGACCTCAGTTTCCTCATCTATAATGTGGGGATGATATTTGAAGTAGTTACTTCACAAGGATGTTGTGGAGCTCACAGGAGATGATTTATGCATTATATAGCATTAATATGCTATAAAAACGTTAGTATTATTATGATTTAGGCTTAGCAGTCTTCTTAAAAGTCTTAGCTTCTTCAGGTACTGTTTGGGTACAAGGACAATGGTATGAAGGACCATAGATGCTACGAATTAAGGAGGACTCTGTAATTTGAGATGCATTATATATTTTTGAAAGGAATCATGTGTTTACTTACTAAAATACAAATCAGCAGTAGGAAAAGGTAGACCAGTTATCTTTGATGGTAGGCAATCTGGTGTTAGTGTAAAATTGATTTACCCAGTCTGACCTTCAGTTTGAGAATGGTAGGTTGTAGAAAGTTATAGTTTGACTTGCTAAGGATAGGTAAGAGAGTGGGGAGAAAGGGTTGTTCAGAAGTTTGAAATGAATGGTGGACTTTGGTCAGAAATAAAGCGAGTGGAAGGTATGAAATTGAAATCTTTCCAAGATGAACAAGCATACTGTCACTGTAATAGTTGTGGGAGTCGGAGGGGGCAGGGAAGTTAGGTAGAAGATGCACCATTTTTGTTATTATCCACCAAGCCTGTAATGGTGACCTGACCGTAACAGGTTTATGAAGCAGCCCCAGGCCACTTAAGATTGCTTTACTGTATTAAAGTTGTCATAGCCCAGGGGTGGGGAACCTGAGGCCTCGAGGTCACATGGGGCCCTCTACATCTTTAAGTACAGCCCTTTGACTGAATCCAAACTTAACAGAGCAGATCCCCTGTCATATCCCATTAGACTTCTTGCTGGGTATTTCAGCCTATGTGTAGACTGTATGTTACAAGATGTAGTGGGGACAATATGTGTTGTGCAGCCCGCAGCGAAAAGTATTTAACCACATAGAGGGTCTTTAACACCCTCACATGACACATGTCCAGTCTATCATAATAGTTTTTAAAACTTTGATTTCCAGATTCTTTCCCTTCCCTCCTTACCCACCCCCACTGGGAAGACAAGCAATTCATTGTAGGTTGTACATGTGTAGTTATGCAAAACGTTTCTTTAGTAGTTATATTGTGAAAGACTTAACTCTATCTCCCTCCATCCTATCCTGCCCCCCACTTATTCTGTTTTCTACTTTGACCCTGTCCCTTTTCAAAAGTGTTTGCTTCTAACTAACTACCCTCTCCTCCAATCTGCCCTCCCTTTTACCATTCCCCCTCTTATCCCCTTCTTCCCTACTTTCCTGTAGTGTAAGATACCCAAATGAGTGTGTGTGTTATTCACTCACTCCTTAAGCCAAATTCTATGAGAATCAGGTTGACCTATTCCCTTTCACCTTCCTGCTCTTCCCCTCCATTGTAACAGTTTTCTCTTGCCTCTTTTACATGAGATAATTTACTCTATTCTATCTCTCCCTTTCTCCTCCCATTATATTCCTCTCTCACCTCTTAATTTAATTTTTTAGATATTATTCCATCCTCTTCAACTCATCCTGTGCCCTCTATGTATACATATACACACATATACACACACTTACACATGTATTTATACACACATATATACTCCAATACATACACATATATGTATGTATACATATATACACATATATATTCCCTTCAGCTATCCTCATACTGAGAAAAGTCTCATGAGTTAGTTATTGTTTTTCCATGTAAGAATGTAAATAGTTCAACTTTAATAAGTTCCTTATGATTTCTTTTTCCTGTTTACCTTCTTATGCTTCTCTTGATTATTTTTTCAACAAAATTACTTGAAAGTCCTCTATTTCATTGAATGACCACATTTTCCCCTGTGGCATTATACTCAGTTTTTCTGGGTAGGTGATTTTTGGTTTGAATCCTAGCTTGTTTGACCTCCAGAATATCATATTCTCAGCCCTTAGATCCCTTAATGTTGAAGCTGCTAGATCTTGTGTTATCCTGATTGTGTTTCCACAATACTCAAATTGTTTCTCCCTTACAGCTTGTTATATTTTCTCCTTGACCTGGGAACTCTGGAATTTGGCTATAATATTCCTAGGAGTTTTCTTTTTGGGATCTTTTAAGAGGCGATAGGTGAATTCTTTCAATTCCTATTTTGCCCTCTGGTTCTAGAATATCAGGGCAATTTTCCTTGAGAATTTCTTGAAGGATGATTTTTAGGCTGTTTTTTGATCATAGCTTTCAGTTAGTCCAATAATGTTTAAATTATCTCTCCTGGATCTATTTTCCTGGTCAGTGGTTTTTCCCATGAGATATTTCACATTGCCTTCTATTTTTCTCATTTGTTTGGATCTGTTTTATAGTATCTTGATTTCTCATAAAGTCATTTGCTTCCATTTGCTATCATCTAATTTTGAAGAAATTATTCTCTTCAGTGAGTTTTTGAAATTCCTTTTCTATCTGGCCATTTCAACTTTTTAAGGCATTCACTCCTTGTTGGCTTTTTGGATCTGTTTTTCCATTTGAGTTAATCTATTTTTTAGGTGTTATTTTCTTCAGTACTTTTTGGGGTCCCCTTTAGCAGGCTGTTGACTTGCTTTTCATGATTTTATTGCATCATTCTCATTTCTCTTCCCAATTTTTCGTCCACTTTTCTTACTTGATTTTCAGAATCCTTCTTGAATTTCTCCATGGCCTGTAACCAGTTCATATATTTCTTGGAAGTTTTTGATGCAGGAGTTTTGACTTCTTTTGGTTCCATGTTTAGATCTTTTTGTCCCCAAAAAAGGATTCTGTGGTCTGATTGTCCTTCCTCTGCTTGCTCATCTTGCCAGCCAATTACTTGACATTTGAGCTTTTTGCCACAGTAGAACTCTGCTTCCAGAGTGGACAGAGCTGTGTCCCAAATTGCTGGGCTTTTCACAGTTGTCTGAGGTCTGAGGAGGGCCACCATAAGCTCTGGCACACTGGCCACACATCCCAGGCCACCACCCAAGACTGCAACCCAGATCCAAGCAGATCAAAGCAAGAGTGATTACCCTCTGAATGGTTGGTTGGTCCCCTACAATCTGCAGTCCAGGAGCTCAGGAGGCAGCCCCAGGCAGCCACTCACCTCTGCCATCTCTCATCCCAGGGGACAGGGGCCAGATTGCACTCTTCTCCAAACAGCTCCAACAGAATTCCCTATTGACCTTGGAGTTTATGACTTGAGAAGTCTGGAAACCACCACAGCTGCCAGTGATTAACTCTCCTGAAGTCTGCTCTGGCTGGTCTGTGCCACCGGTCAGGGCCGCCCCGGGTATGGGCCCACATGGTTCATGAGAAACTGAGTTTGGTTCCCAGTCTGGTGTGACAGACCCTTCCTGTCAGCCTGCCAGACTGCCTTCAGCAGGAGATTTGCTTCTCTCTGTTATTTTGTGGGTTCTGTAGCTCAAAAATTTGTTTAGAGTCATATTTTACAGGTATTGGAAGTGGTTTGAGCAGGAGCTCAGCCAAGGACCTGCTTTTACTCTGCCATCTTGGTTCTGCCCCCAAGGCTAAAATTCTTAAGGGGAAAGGGATTGCCCCTCCCCAGTATCTTGGAGCTAGGCTTGTGCAGCAGACCCATAATAACCTGTAATACTTTATGATATAGTAGATTTAGAAGCTGAGTACCCAATAGATTGCTCATTGAGTTTTCTTACTGATGAGTTGTTCAAGGTCACAGTAATTAGTTTTTTACTAACTTAGTGCTAGACTTCTTTTAAGAGAATAATTCAAGGTTGCTTTCAATAGAATAAAAGAAAGGTTTGTCTAGATTATGAACACTTTATTTTCCTTGATGTTTTAAACAGATTTCAGGGGACAGCTCAGTAGATGGAATAAAGACTATCTCTGTGGCTATTTTGGAGAAGTCTGCGCATACCACAATGTGTAAGGGACTGGCATATGAATTCTTTGAACATCTCAGTAGTGAACTTCTACTGGAAGCTCATAGGGTCTTCAGGAAACTGGTTCATTATAATAACTGTACAGTTAAATGGCAGTGGTAGCTAGTAAACCACAATAATGATTTCAGTGCCTTCATGTTAGGTATATGTAAGAGTGTCATCTATGTCTCCTGGTGGCTTATCGTATGCTTCAACTCCATCTTATGTAGGACAACTGGAATTTTTTTCATCTTATTAGAATATTGATCATGTAGTTGTCATTCATATGAAACAGTCATGTGATTAGCAAGATGACAGAATAGCAACCTTCTGTAAACCTTTTAAAGGCTGAACTTGGAAATAAGGAAGTTATGCATCAAAGTAATTATTTATCTGAAAGGTTAGGGAAAAAATGCCATTTTTTTTCAGGATGAGCATTCTTTCTTTCTTTTTAAATTTTTTTTCTTTTTTTTGGAGGGCAATTGGGGTTAAGTAACTTGCCCAAGGTCACACAGCTAGTTTTTGTGTTAAGTGTCTGTGGCCAAATTTGAACTCAGGTCTTCCTGACCCCAGGGCTGGTCCTCTATACACTGGGCCACTTAGCCACCCCTAGGATGAACATTCTTGAAGATGAAACCTAGATGTAGCTTTTGCCCTTAAGCAATCCTTAAGGCAGCTAGGTGGTGTAGTGAATAGATCACTGGCCCAGGAGTCAAGAGAACCTGAGTTCAAATGTGGCCTCAAGACACTTGACACACTTACTAGCTGTGTAACCTTGGGCAAGTCACTTAACTGCAGTTGCCCTGCCTTCCCCCCTCCAAAAAGCCAAAAAAAAAAAAAATCCTCAAATACAAAGTACTTTGCTTTAGGGATTTTGCTGTATGTACCATATTAGAGTAGAGAAGTGGCAGCATCCCCTTCTGTAAGTTTGTCTTAAGATAGAATCCACAGCCCTTTTTTTGATCCATCAGTACTGTTATTCTAAGCTTAGCTCTAACTTCTGGTCTAGAGTAATTAGCTCAGGGTCCTTTTAAGATCTGAATAAGCCAGACTTTGGAAAGATTTTTCAAATTACCTCAGGAGCTTCTTTCATTCGTGGTCACTCATTAAGTGTCTGTCTGGATAATTAGGAAGTCATAAATTCAGCCTTTACTTGATGGGTAGAGAGGTGGGACTGGATTTTGACAAATATTCAGGTAATACCTGTGTTTTCTGGAGTATTTCTTCAGTGAGCTGAATGCTGGGGAAAATCTTGAGTGTTGTTAAATCAAGACATTTTGAATTTTAATAAAAAAATGGCTACATAGGCTGTCATTTTTAATTTTGAGTTACTCCAAGTGAAGCTGAAACATAGTGTTCAGTTTTTTTGGTTAGATACTTCATACTGTGGCACTTTTCCAGGAGGTGGTGAATGCTTCTTTCTATACAGTTCATCAGTCAGTACCGTAGGTGTTGTGAACAGGTTTTTCCTATGTCATTGGGAGTGGTTCTGCAATTTTACTGACCAAACATCCTGAGTAGGGTTGCCAGTTCAGGTGGCAGGGATTAGTTAAAAGCCAACTGAGAGTATATGTTTATCTGGGGAGGCTAGTGAGAGATAAGGAGGACTGAGACGGAGGCCGCTAGCAAAAGGACCTCCAAAAGCCTGAGCCCTGAGACAGGGAATTAGGAATAAGAGAATATAGGATGAGGGGGGAAAAAGTAAGGTTGATATGTTGTGTTTATTTAAAAGAATTTTATTTGCTCGTGGGCTGTTTGTACTTCTGAGAATGCCACTTAGCTGGCATGGCTACAGGACTTGTACAGCTCAGTACTTTAGTTTTGTTCATTTTTTCTTGAATCTCCACAAAGTTAGTTCCTGCTTCTCTGATGCTTTAGAAGTGATTAGAATTGTCGACCTTGGTTAAGGCATTGATTAGCAAAGGTGACCCTCAGGCAAGTTCTTTGAATCTGCTTCCTCTTCTATAAGATTGGATAATAGTAATAATACTTATACTGCCATTTGTAATGGGAATGTAAATTTTTAAGATCTTCCCTGCCCTTAGGCTAAAGTGCACCTGGAGCCTGGGGTTAGAGGCTTGTTTTTCAATAGATACTTCTTGATTGGCCAGTGAGTCAATAAGGTTGTTACATTCTCTGAGCCAGGAGAAGGCTACATAAACCCTGATGTGTAACTTTGTTTTGGGGCTCACTTTGAGAAGTGTTCTGTGATTTGATCTGGTTTCTGAGAAGCCCTTGTCCAGAGGGCCCCCCCCCCTTTGAAAAACCCAGATGTTGAAACCCAGATGTTGATTTGGTATGGATGTAATGGTTGGACAGTTTGGAAAGCTGTCTACTTGATCTGTTTCTGTCTTGATAATTCTGCCTGTATACTTTGAAGTTCAGGGTGTTGACCTTTTTCCCTTGAAGGAGGTAAAGGATACATGTTTGACTGATTAAAGTAAGCTTGTTAACCCATTTTGAGTTGCTTTCCTTTAACAAAGCAGATCTAAGAACCTGTGTTGGCAGCAAACCCTGAGGACGCTTGGGGTGCTTGCTGCTACACCATTTTAATGAGAGTGCCAGGAAAATCAAATGAGATAATGTATGCAAAGCACTTTATAAGTCTTTACATGGAAGCTATTAATATGTTTATCACCCTTACAATGCTAGAGGTAGGGAACCAGTTTTATAGGAGGAACTATCACATTTTGAGGCATATTGGAGGCAACCTTTTTATTATTAGGGACTCTAGGCCTGTTCTGCTGAGGAAGGATACTTTGAGAATGTGAATTTGGACTCTCTAAAAGAGGTATTCCCTACTATCAAGGGAACTTGCTCTGGTCACACCTGTAGATTTTGAGGCAGTTAATTTCTGTCCCAGTCCAGTCAGGTGACCTGTTGAGGTAAATCTTAATAATATATTTTTTCTTGAGGTAACTTTTTGTTTTCATTTGTTAGAAATACAACTTTTTTATTCCCTTTGGACATAAATTGGACCATGCTCTTTATTACAGTTGTGTCTGTGGAATCTTGTTGTTACATATTTTAATGGTATTATGTCAATAGGAAACTACATTTTACCCTTTCTAATGTGTTTTGGTGCCCCAGCACAGAGAAACCATGTGATAAGTTGAGAAAACCATTTTTATTTAAAAAATTTTTTCCTGTTGAAATACTAAGCTGTACCGTATTCAGGCCCTTTTTTTTAATATATAAAATTTTGATATAATGAATATACCAAGTATATCTGTATTCAGGCCCTTATTTTTAAAATATAAAATTTTGATATAATGAATATACCAAGTATATTTTCCAGCTTAATCATTCCACAGATTTTTTTATCTTTGGTGAAAGAATGTGAGACAAAGAGGAAAAAAGTGTTATTTCTTTACTTATCTATACCATAGTATTGTCAGGATTCTTCTTCATCTCTTCCATTTATTCCTCTCAATCCCCTTTCCCTCTTAACTGAGGTGAGGTCGAGGTAGGGGAAAACTAAAATTCAGCAGCTGTCTGATCCAATATCTTCCTTAATGGGGACAGACTTCCTTTTTCCCCATCTTTGAACAACTTACATTAGTCACACCCAACTTCTTTTCTCTTACCTTCCTTGTCTTGACAATTTTCTTTACTTAATTTTTTTTAACTTTGGTGACAACTTATCTTTTGGTTTGTCAACTAAAAAATAAAACGATGAAGAAGCTGGCAATTTACAGCTTAGCAGATTTTCCTACTCACCTCTTATTTATAGTATGTGTTTTGAATGCATGATATGTGTATATGTTATATATAATATATGTATATATAATTGCTGTAATTTAAGAATAAATTCACATGCAATTAATCTGTTTTTGTATTTATATCTCTTTTAGATTACATTCAGTGTCCATATTGCCAGAGGAGATTCAATGAAAATGCAGCCGATAGACATATTAATTTCTGTAAGGAACAAGCTGCTCGTATTAGTAACAAAGGCAAATTTTCTACTGATGCTAAAGGAAAGTCAGCCTCTCGAACACAGGTAAAACGATATAGGCTAAACCTAGAGTGGGGAGTCTGTGGCCTCAAGGCCACATGTGGCACTCTAGGTCCTCAAGTATAGCCCTCTGACTGAATTCACACTTCATAGAAAAAATCCTTTTATTAAGGGAATTTGTTGGTTTAACCATTAAACCATTTCTGGGGACGGATGGGAAAAACTGCATAGAGTTCAAAGTAGTTCAAAGTATCCAGAGGATATTTTCATGCATTTTACTTGCTATTTAGAAATTAAATTAATTTAAGAAGATTGGCATTGTAATTTAGGAGAAGTAGCATTGGCCTGGGATTTAATGATCTCTAAGGATCCTTCCAACTTTTCTACATATATTTAATGTGTTAGTATTGAGGAGTCTTTAGGAAAAAAATGATTAAGAAGAGAAACAGATTTAGAAGAAAAATAAAGTGAAATGTTCACAGGAGAACAGTTTTAAAGTTGAAAGGGCCTGTAGTAGAGTAAGCATGTACCTCAAAAACTCTCTTAGTACAACACATCCAACAAGGGCTCATGTGGTAAGGAGGAACTCATTCTCTCCTGAGCAGCCCATTGTAGTTGGAGGTAGTTCTAAAGGGTAAGAAACTTTTCCTGACAAAAAACCTGAATCTTCCTTCTTTTCAGCTTCCATTCATTTTACTTGCATCTGATCTCTCTTCCACACTATCAAGTGTCTTCTGAACCTTATTGTTTCCAGGCTAAAAATCAATACTTTTTCTATTGGTCTTTTATATTTCTGGTTGCTCTCCTCTGGAGGATCTTTGGTTTACCTGTGTTCTTTTTAAATTGTGGTACCCAGAATTGAAGATAGTACTCCAGATGTGCTATTATTACCTTTTTGTACCTTTATTTGCAACTTCATTCCCTATTTTCAGCTCTTAAATTGAGCACATACCCTGCTTCCTTTTTCCCCTCTTTGAACAACTTAATAGTCACACCCAACTTCTTTTCCCTTCACTTCCTTGTCTTGCCAATTTTCTTTACTTACTTCTTTTTTAACTTTGGTGACAACTTGGTACAATAGAAAGAGTTCTGAGGCTGAAGAATTTTGTTCAAACCATACCTCTGAAACTTAATACTTACGTGACCTTGAACAAATTAACCTTGGCCTTATTTGCCTCATTTATAAAATAAGCAGTTTGGACTGGATGACCTGGCAGCCCCTTTCTATTCTAGAGCTATGGTCCTTTGGTCTTACGGTCCTTTCCCCATGTATTCTGTTCTACCTTACAGAGAATATGCTCTTGATATTGGTTTTGTTCCATGTGAGTGGTGAAGTGGTGGAAGAGACTTTGGATATCCTTAATAATTAGTTCAGAAACTGTATTGTACAGTTGAAAGAGCACTGGATTTCGAGTCAGAAGACCTAGATTTGAATCTTGGCACAGTGTCACTAAGTGTGTGACCTTGGACTTGTCATTTGATCTCTCAGGGTCTCAGTTTCCTGATATGTTGACATGAGACCATTGGACTATATGTCCTTTAAAGTCTTCTCCCACTCTAGATCCTTTGACCCTCTGAGAAGACTGCAATAAAATTATCACTAATGAAAATTCATGTAAATATTGAATTTTAGGATGTATCTTTATCAGTTATATTATGTGTGAAACCTATTTAAATCTGTTGCCTGTAATAGTTTTTAAATTGAATATTTGTGGGGTTTTTTTTTTTTTACTAAAAACATTTATTCCAAGGACACATTCATTGATGATGGGAAATATCCAAGCAAATTTCAGTATTAGAAATATATACCCAAGCATCCTGGGGCACATTTGAATGTGTTTTCAGTTGAAGTAGCAAAAAAAAAAATATGGGGTCTATTTCTGTTAGTATTTGCACAAAGCCCTTTTGGGAGAAGATTTATAAGTTTACTTATACTAGAATACATTTTATATCCTGCAACTTTTCTAAAGTTGTTCATTATTCAATTAGTTTTTTAGTTGATTCTTTAGGATTCTCTAAAGATGCCATCGTATCATTTGCAAAGACTGATAGTTTTGTTTCCTTATTGCCTATTTTTATTTCTTCAATTTCTTTTTCATATCTTATTGCTATAGCTAGTGTTTCTAATGTAGTATTGGATAGTGGTGATATGATCTCTTTTTTAAAAAAGAAACCCATAGGGTTACATCAATTATCTTCTATGCCTTATGAATTCATACATATCTAGACTGATAGGAACTCTAAAATCAGCATATTTGGGCAAGGTTATTCATTATTAAGTTTGGGATTCTGAGATCCATAATCTATGGAAGCTTGGTATTTACTTAATAAAAAGTCATCATGATGGTTCACTGGTAAACAGGTTGAATGTTAGCTTTTAAAGTACATTAAGCTCTATTACTGCTTGCTTCTATTCTGTCTATATTATTTGACATCTAGATTCTGAAGTAATTTACCACTCTTGTTACTGCATATAAAATCTAAAAGAATAGCATGCAGTTAAAAGAGAACATTTTTCCAAGAAAAATTTGTGCTGATTATCACAAAAAGTTTCTAATTTATTTTATTTTCCTTATTTTAGTACAAGCCTCCTGCCCTTAAAAAGACAAATTCTCCAGGAACAATGCCTTCAGCATCCTCACGTTTACCACAGCCAAGTAGCGTTAGCAAGTCTGTTGTAGGTATGAAGTTCCATAAATTTTGCAAGTATTTTCCAAATATGTTATCAGAATAAGACACAAAGGTAGTGTGTGGGGGGAAATGCATTCAGAATACCAAACAACCAGCTTCAAACAACTTTTGGAGTGTGAGTTAAAATATTTGTACTGCCAAATATTTAAAATTGGAGCCACTAGAGGTTTTAAATGGTATTTTATAGATATACTGTTGATTATGGATTATCTCTACATGTGAATTATACATACAGTGAAGTGAAATAAACAAAACATGTTTGAAAAATTGCTAAGATTTGAATAAAAATAATGTATCTGTGGTTAAGTAAAATATCATTCAATAATGTTATTTTTCAGGTTTTCCAACCACAGTTATTTCTGCTTCTTACTAATTGTTATATTTGGCTTCTTGGCTCACCTTAGAGCAGAGACCTAGGTTAAAAGATTTATAGGAAATTGGTAAAATGATAAAAACATGAACTTTATTCCTGTGCAGTCAGGCAAATAAAGCATACACACACTACATGGTAGTTTTGGCTACAGATTTGACTACACACACTGACACAGCCAGTGTCACTGAGCCAATGTCACCTGAGTGGAAGACATGTATGTTGGCAGAGATCTTGATGAGGGGAATTGTGGGGTGCACATTCAGGGGAGATAAGCTTGGTTGAGAATAGATAATGCCAGCTGTGGGGGGAAGCCTTCCTAGAGGTAACATTCCTAATCAAAATCACCAGTGATGGGGAAATTTTCTGGACCATTTGGCAATACCAGATTCAAGTGGGAGTTTCTTAATTAAGACCAGAAATTAGGTGAGGGTTTGAGTTGGTAATCGGGGACCCTAGGAATAGATGTTGGCACCACAGCTGCTATAGTCAGCCTGAAATCTTATCCAGATAGGAACCATGATAGTTTATGTGTTTGATACAAGGTCAGAATGAGTCAGGATGATGCAAAGGTACAGACTGTTATTGCTTACATGTTTATGTTCATTTGGACCACTTAGTCTCAGTGACTCCATATTTTAGAGCCCTATCATAATACTTTTTATCTCTTACTACTATTGTTATCAATGCTGCCTTTTGTCCAGAAAAACAAAAACAACAAAATCCCAAATGTTTCCTGGTCTTTTGGTTGTGATACCACCTGTAAAGGTCTGCTGTACTTCAGAGAGTAAGGCACTTTTGGTTACCTTGAAAGGCTTTTTTCACTGTCTTATGTAATCATATGATAATGCTTAATTATATAGTACAATACTTGGCATTTATGAGCCCTTCTGTCTTTTTAATTAAATAAAGAAACAAGCAAAAATTGTCATGAGATTGTGGAATGGCTATTGATTTCTGAGAATTTCTTGTAGTTTTTCATTTTTTCTATAATTTGCAGTTGTCCTTTATTCTTACCTCAGAAATAATTACCACAAGAGATACAAAACAGTCTCTTATACAGTGCTACCAAATTCTAATATTCATTCCTTTTTTTGAAAGCTGCACCTTCAAGTAAAGGGTCTTCTGTCAGTGGCTCTTTTGGAAGTAAAGTTCAGAACTTATCTCCCTCTCATAAAGGGACAGCAGCTCCACATGCAGGGTAAGTTTCTATTTGGATTAATTCAATTTATTGCTGCTGCATTCAAATTGTTTTGTTTAAATTTTTGAGCTTAGATAGGATTTTAGTTTATAAGAATCCTTATTGGCATTGAGTTTTAGGTAAAATGGTGTGGGTTCTTAATCATGGAAAGTTCAGCCATAACTATAAGCTTAGGAAAGCTGATAGTTTTTTGTTTGTTTGTTTTTACCCAAAAAGGGTTTAGAACACTTAAATATGACCTGTTCTTGTGGCCTTTTTCACAGCTGAAAAATTAAGAGGTTATCATATGGTGCTTTCAAATGAGTTTTTCTATCTATAATTTATACAAATGATGATGGATGTAGCTCTTTAAGGGTTACAAAGCCATTTACATACATTATCACATTTGAACCTGACATTGGTTAATTTGTCAGCTAAATTTCTGAATTTTCTTAAAGTATAAGTAAAAGGGGATTGCCTTTCATACCCTACTCTGAGACACCTGTGGAGTTCATGGATCCAGAGAGGTACCTTTTCTTCAAATGTAGAGTTACTATTTCTTAAACAGATATAGTTACTCAGCAAGTTACTGGTGCTCTGTGGACTATTTCTTACCTTCCCTACCTTTGATTTTGTTGCCTGTGATTAGATATTGTAATGTATTTTCTCATTAAGTAAACTAATGCATGTTCAGGTATAGATGAAATAGTGCTTTTCACACTATATTTCAGCTTCATTAGAGATTTAATAAGCTTTTGTCAGGGCAGGTAGGTAGCATAATGGATAAGAGAATTGGGCCTAGAGTCAGAAAGACCTGAGTTATTTAGCCTCGGACACTTACTTGCTGTGTATCCTTGGGCAAGTCACTTAATTTCTGTTGACAGTTTTCTCAGCTATCAAATGGGGATAGTAATAGTACTTATCTTCCAGGGTGATTGTAGGGATTGATGAGATACTATCCATATATTAGGTGCTATATAAACATTATATATTATCATGATGATGATGATGATGTCGATGTCATATGATAACTTGGCTGAGAACCAAAACACCATTTATAACATTTATTTGGTGGGGACGGAATGCATTCAGAATACTAATAAACAACCAGCTTTAAACAACTTTTGGAGTGTGAGTTATTTATGACTATTTAAATATTTACACTACCAAATATTTTAAAAATGGAGCCACTAGAGATTTTAAATGACATTTTATAGGCATACTGTCAAATACTGATTATCACTACATGTGAATTATACATATACTGAGATGAAGTAAGATTTTCTGTTGCTTTATTCTGTACTGATAAGTTGGGTACAGGCCACAGTTATATACCTAGTATCAGAATTCTTACTGATTTGGGGTTCCAGGTTGTCAACTACTATTAGGAAAAGGACTACAGATCTGGTCTAAATAGTTTTCACCCCAGAGCCATTGCTGCAATTATTTGTGGATTAACTGTAGGAAATTTGAATAGTTATTGTATTTATAGCTTTATATTTATAGAGATAAGTTACTAAAACTTAATATTAGCTGGATATCTTTGGAACTAATTTTTAAATATAAGTAGGTGACAGTGACATGCAAACTTTTAAAGCCTGGTATGTATAGAGTTTATTTTAGTGGCCAATCCTGCTGCAAGTAATTTGATGTCTTTGGAGAATTACTGAAGTGGTACTTGCCGCTGACAAACTTATCATTATGCTTGGAGGATGTAAATTAGCCATAGTTGTGTAGTTGCATTGGTGTTTGAAGGACCTGTGCAATACAGTACAGTGAGAAAACCAGTAGAAAATATTTTCCTGATTCCAGAAAATTATTATCTCTAATCCTAGGGGATCCTTAAAGTAGGTTGAAATGTAGAGCTCTAAAATAAACTCAGCTTAACCATGGTTTTATGTAGAGAAATATTGCCAAAATTTGAATTGGGTAATGTGGTTTGCATAACTGTATCCTAAGAATCATATTTCTTTTTTTAAACAAAATGAATGATATATCACTTAGTTTCTGCAACTATAAGAAAGTCAAATATCAAAGGTTACCTTCTAGTCATTTATTGTGAAAAATTGTCATTTAATTTAGTTACTTATGGTATACTTATTCAACAAAAGGCTGGCATAGAACACTTTGTTTAAAAAAAAAGTAATATTAAAAATCCTCATTTATTTTTAGCATGATAAAAGAGGAACAAACAAGTTTCTGTATCTTTTATTTACATTTTCTATAAATAGAAACACACATCATTACCCAGCTTCTATATATGTGAGTCATGAATACAAACCTTTCTGGACCACTTTGGCTTCTTTAAGTTAACCTGAAATGTGAATCTCAAAGACCTTGGTTTTTAATCATTTACCTGGAAGTTCAGGAATGGAACTTTGTGTCCAGGGACTAACTTTTGGTAATGAAAATAGTAGTTATGTTCTAAGCAGCTGGTGAACTGAGTCCCAGAAGTGAAGATGACATATACAAATCTATAAGGATTCAGAGAACCAGAGTGAATACAGCTATACTAACTGCAGAGTTAAGGGAAAGGGGTTATTTATATAGTGCACACTATGTGCCAGGCACTGTGCTGAGCACTTTACTATTATTTTCTCTTTGATCCTTAAAACAGTCTTGCAAGATAGGTGCTGTTACTGTCACAGTTTTATAGTTGAGAAAACAGACAGAAGTGACTTGCCCAGAGTCTTACAGCTAGTACATGCCTGAGGTCATATTTGAATTTTGGTCATCCTTATTTCAGGCCTAGCATTCTGTCCACTGCATCACTAGCTGGGCCACAAAAGCAAGAAATACTTTTCTTGGTGAAACAAATTTCACCTTTCACTTCTTGTTTCACATCTCTTTAGTGTTATGTGCTATATTTACTTGGTGTATAAATCTGAAAAATATTTTTCAAGGTCTTTAGCAAAACAGATTGAGTGAATTGTTTTCACAGGGTGCTAATTTCTCTGATATCCATGGATTGATTAAAGCCACTAAGAACTCGTTCTCTTAGAAATATTTCACCTTTTTGTCAAAAGATTTTCTTGAATACTTTGTCAATCTATTTTAAAAAAATTTGCTAGCCCCTCTTAGATATACTCCTAATATCAGAGTCATTTCTTCTGATTTTAGTAAGTGTCTGTAATCTTGAGTAATAAAAGGACAGTAGATGTAATCTGCTATAAAGCATATTTCTGTTAAGTAAAGCCAGTTTTCCTGTTGGATATCATTTGTAACCGTTAGAAAAAACTTTAGTCATATAATAGCTACATAATGCACTTGTTTGGAGGGATTATAGACTGATGTAATGTTTTTTATATTGTTATCTTTTGTATAGTAGCTTCATAGAATAATAAAGTAGCATTTTAGATAAGTTCTCAACATTTGTTGTCCTGTAGAATAAGATATTTAATACTATGTTAGTTTTTGGTGTTGTGGAAGCACAAAGGAAACTAGATTTTTTTTCTTATAAAAATAAATTCTAAAATTAGGGTTTATCATTTTAACTTTCAGAGATGTGGAAAATCAATTTTGTACATTACTAGTTTTTGAGCAATTAAACTCCTCTGTGTCAGACTTTAAAAAACTCAGGGACTTAACTGACTAGGAAACCCTAATGCCCAATGTACAGTAAAGATAACTTTCCACTGAGATTGACTTGGAAGCTCCTAAAGTGATATTCCTACAGCTTTACTTGTTAACTCTGCTGATAGAAATGCCAGTGACTACCTCTTGCCTTTAGAATAAATAGAATATTTTTTTATTTGGCATTCAAATCTTTCATAGTCTGCCTTCAGTCTCCCTTTTCAGGTTTGTTACCCATTACTCTTAATCCACTCACTGTTCTAGCCAAGCAGTACTCTTTGCTGTTTCTTGTAAACAATATTCCATCTCTTGTCTCCTTCCATATGTATGGTGTTTCCCATGCCTGAAATGCACTCCTGCCTTCCTTTTGCCATTTAGGATCCCTAAATCCCTTCAAAGTTTCGTTCAGATGTCACCTTTTACCCAAGACCTATTCTGACCACCACCAACTTTCCCCCAGTGTTAGTTTATCACTGAAATGTATTTTATATTTATATACATATGCATGTGTTATTTTCACCAATAGGATGTAAGCTTTTTGATGAAGGGAATTTTTTTTCTTTCATCTCTGGTACCTAACACAGTGCCTGTTATATAGAAAATGCTTAATAAATGATTGTTGATTAATCACAGAATCACAATTTGAAAGAAGGTAACTCAGCAGCTTTATAGCCCAATCCATACACCAAGGAATTACCTTTATAATGTAACTTTCAAGAGACCATTTAGCTTTTTTGTTGTTGTTTTTTTGGAGAGGGGAAGGCAGGGAAATTGGGGTTAAGTGACTTGGCTAGTAAGTGTTAGGTGTCTGAGGCCAAATTAGAATTCAGGTCCTCTTGACTCCAGGGCTGGTGCTCCATTCACTGTGCTACCTAGCCAGCCCAACTGTCCAGCTTTTGCTCAAGGACTTCCAAGGAGAGGGAAGGCACCACTTCTCAAGGCAATCTACTCCACTTTTTGGACAACTCTGATTAAGGTTTCCTTGATATCAAGCATAAATTTGTCCGTATGCCTTCCACATTATACTTAGTTCTGCTCTTTAGTCCCCTTAGGGCCCATCTTCCTTTATGATAACCCTTCAGATATTATCATGTCAACTCAACAAGCCTTTATTGTTTATTATGTGCCAGGTACTGTGCTGAGCATTAGGGGTACCAGGAAAGGCAAAATAAAGTCTCTGCCTTCAAAGAGCTTACACTATAATGGGGGAAATCAACATATAAACAATCAAGTGCATTCAAAATATATACAGAATAGATGGAAGGTGTTCTGAGAGGGGAAAGCATTTGGAGCTCTGGGAAACCAGGAAAGACCTCTTGGAGTAGATGGGATTTGAGCTGAGTTTTGAAGAAGTCAGAGAAGCCAAGAGGCCCAAGTGAGAATATAGAATATTCTAAGACATGGATAACTACTACAAAAGCACAGAGATAAGAGAGAGAATATATTCTTGGAGGAGTGCTAGTGTTCAGTGTTATTGGTATATGCAGTTCAGTGGAGGAGACTAAAATGGGAGGTCAGGTTATTAAGAGTTTTGAATGACAAACAAAGGAATTTATACTTCATCCTGGAGGTAATGAACCATTGGAGCTTATTGAGTAGGGGGAAGGTTGGGGGTTACATGGTCAGAACTACGTTTTAGAAAAATTATTGAGATAGCTAAGTGGAGAATGAATTGGGAAGGAAAAACAATTTTGGTAATCCAGGTGAGAGGTGATGAAGATATGCCGTGCGGCAGTGAATCTCAGAGAAAAGGGAGGAGATAGACATACATACACACACACGTATGCCTGCATGCACGTATGCACTTATACATGCTGTGAAGGTAGATCTGAAAAGATTTGGTAACGGATTGGATGTATATTGTGAGTGAGAATATATGACATCAAGATTGCAAACCTGGGTGACTATGAAGATAGTGTACCCTCAGTAGTAATAGTAAAGTCCAGAAAAAGGAACGTTTTGGGAGGAAAGATAATTATTGAGTTACATTTTGGACATACTGAGTTTGAGATAACTGTGGGACTCTTTGAAATGTAAAAAATGCAAATAAGTGATGCAGGACTAAAGCTGAAAGATGAGGAGGATTGGAAATACTGATCTGGGAATTATTTTCACGAGAGCTGATGAGATCTCTTAGCTGTCTAGAGAAGTCTTATGGACTACTCCTCAGAATAATGTTATTAAATGCACAAAATAAAATACATAGGATTACCAAGGAAACCAATTAGATTTAAATACAGTTATTAAAGGTTTTTTGTTTGTTTGTTTTTTTAAAGAAAGTACAGTGACCCCAGGAAAAGGAAAGAAGACCAAAGACAGAGCCTTGGTGATATCTACAATTGGTGGGCATGACGTGGATGAAGAACCAGAAAAAAAGGGACTGAGAAGGGGTGGCCAGAGAGCTAGGAGGACCAGGAGAGAAGGGTCTCAGGAAGACCTTAGAGGAGAGAGTATCTAGGAGCAGTAGATGATCAGCAGCATCAAATTCTAGAGGGAGACCAAGAAGAGATCTCTGGGGTGTTCTTTTGGAGAATCCTTGTCATGTTGGTGTTGAACTAATAACAATTGTTCTTGGACTCTAGTCATTCAACGAGCAGCAGCTAGATGTTGAGGTGACTAGAATGCTGGGCCTGTAATCATAGCTGGCTTCAGACACTTGGTAGGGTTGACTCTGCAGGTTACTTTATCTCTGTCTGTCTGTTTCCTCAACTGTAGAAAGCGACTAATAATAGCAAACTCTCCTGGGGTTGTTGTGAGGATTAAATATCATGATATTTGCAAAGTGCTTGGCACAATGCCTGTCACATACATGCTCAATAAATGTTTGTTTCCTTCCTATTGTTATTAACTTGTATTCTCTCCTACTCTGTAAAAATAGTATGAGCTACTTTAGTGAAAGCCCCGCTGAAATCTAAGTAAACTATATCCCTGGTATTCTCCCTATTTTTTGGTTTTAGTAATCCTTTCAAAAAGGGAAATGAGGTTAAATCCAGCATGACCTGTCTTTTTTTTAATTAGATTTTTTTTCAATGAACAAAAATTGATTTTCTCTCTCACCCTTTCTCCACCTTCCCTCCCACTAGGGAAAAAGAAAAAGGAAACTTAATAAATATATGCATGGTCAAAACAAATTCCCATGCTGGTTGTGTCTAAAAAATGTGTCTTATGTACCCTGAGCCATCACCTCTCTATCAGGAGGTGAGTAGCATCAGTCCTCTGGGATCATGGTTGTTCATTACATTAATCAGAGTTCTTAAACCTTCCAAAATTGTTTTTACAGTGTTACTGTATAAATGTTTTGCAAGACCTGCTTTTGATGAAGCAACATTGGCATTTTGTAACCACTGCTTCCTTTTTCTCAATGTTCCCAACCAATTCTTTAATGATCTATTCTAGAATATTTCCAGGAATTGGAGTCAAGCTCTCTGATCTATAGTTTGCATGTTCTCTTTTTTCCTTCCCCTAGTCTTCACAATAGCATTTGAATTTCTCCAGTCTTGTGATCCAAGAAATCTATTTTTCATTATCTTTTAGTATCTCTGACAAGAGCCTCAGTAGTCATATTTGCCATTTCTTTCTAATCCCAAAGATGTTCATCTGGGCCAATTAACTCAAATTTATTGAGGGCAACTGTATGCTTTCTTATTCCTTACTTTGGCATCAGCTCCCTGTTAGTAATTTTTCTTTTGTCCTTTTCAGTGTAAAGATCATTCTCCTTTGCAGATAAAATGAATTAAAATTAGTAATACTAATAACAGGCATTTATAATAGGACTTTTATGATTTACAAGGTTCTTTGCATGTGCTGTCTCATTTGATCCTGGTAAAAATCCTGGGAGGCAAGTGCTGTTATTGTCCCCATTTTACTAATAAAGAAACTGAGTCACAGAGAAAAAGTCTTGGCCTCCTTTGCCAGTTATCCCATTTACCTATTTTTCCTTTGAATCTTTTGAAATTTGCTTTCCCAAAATCTAGGATACAAGTCAGACTTTGCTCAGATACCCTCTCCTTTATCACAACCTTTTAGGATGAAGTTGTGTCTTCTGCTAACTTTCCAGTTATTTTCTCTCTGGCAAATACTTCTTCCCTCTTAGTGAGAAATACAGATTCACTTTGTTGGTCTTCCACTTTCTGAATAATAAAATTGTCCTTAAGGTAGTCGAGTATTTATTAGCTGCTCTGTTTTTTGCAGAAAGGTCCACTGTTATATCATGCCTCTGTTCCAGGGTTATGATATTATTTCTCAAACTTCTTATCTCTCTGCTTTTTCTGGCCAGGTGTTCCATAGTATACAGGCAAAATAATTTCTGTTTTTCTCTCTCTTTTGACCATCACTCATATTATTATGCTGTAAGAAATGTGATAAAGGAGATAGTTTCAGTAAAACCTGGGAAGACTTGTATGAACTGATGCATTTTAAAGTGAGTTGAATTGGTAAAACAGGTTATACAATAACAATTTATATAGCAATATTATAAAGATAGTGAACTTCAAAAAACTTAGTAACTCTGATCAATACAATGGTCAGCTACTCAGATACTTGCCATTAATTTTCCCTATTCAGCTTCTTGGGTTTCTTCACACTTCCTAAATTAATTTTTCTCTTCTGCATCCCTTGCCTTCAGTGGGCAAAAGTTAGGAGAAATATACCTGTGCACCCCCACCCCCATTTTCTTCAGTTTATTGCACAAGACTTCATAATTATTGATAATACTTTTTAGGTTCATTCTGGAAGTATCATTTTTGCCCCTTTCAATCTCCATAAGTTTGTAATTGTTATCCTTTTTTATGTCTTAAGAGGTTCTGTTATATGTTGGATACATGACTCATGAAGGCAAAGTAGCTCCCATTATTGTTATTCGGTCAACAAAATAGCCACTTCACATTCACTGAGGAAGGAATTACCACAGTATACTAATATTATACTAAAAGATCTTTTACATAATAGATGACTCTACCATGTTATTCTTGCAAGGACCAGAAGCTTCTTCCTCTTTAGAGAATCTAACTCTGTTTTGGTAGGACCTTAGATCTACTTTTAAGCCCTAATTGTCCTTTTCCTTTTCTTTCTCCTCTGTGTAACAATTCCATCCCTCCCCATCTTGATAAGGGTTAAGTCACCCTTCATTACCCTCAGGTCCTTATATTGTCCATTGAAGCCAAACTTCTGTTTCCTTTAGGAGCTTTTAGGAAGCTATCTGCTTGGAGTGTGGAGAGGCATTCTTTACTTTTTATCATTTCCTCCTAGAGAGAGATTAGCTTGCATTTGGAACAGAGATAACAATCTGCTGACTATTGGAGAAATAGAAATATGCTCTAGGGAGTCCCTAGATGAACTGATTGAAGAAGTATAAGAAAAAAATCCTGGTTTTAGCCAGAATATTCATATTCCAGCCAGCCTTATATGGAAACACAAGAAAGATGCTATAGAATGTCACAAGATGTTTTTAGCTGTCGTGAAGGGCAGGTTGCTTAGCCTACCACCAGAGTGACCCTATTTTGCTGAATACCATATAAACCATTTTTCTTGCCTGTAATCTCATTGTTTGACTTTAATTTATATTGATCCTGGTCCTCTATGTGTTTTTGCAACTAGATTGAGGTTCCTTTTAAATGATAGAAAACTGTGAAAACCATTGATGTAGAGATGCCCTTAATAAACTACTATCAGGTTAAAAGAGTAGCCCTTAAATTTTGCAATTGCACATTTCCAATGATAGCTTTAAAGTTTAAAATAAAAGTAGTTATACAATTAGAAGTTATTTAACTTTCAATCAAAAATAACTTTTCAAAGATGAATTCATTAATATTTTCAGTTATCCTTTTGGTGTAAATGATTGATTTTCATATTTTTGCTACCCAGAAAGGGGATTTAATCACCTATATATAATCAAAAGTATTATCCAAGATCTTACTATATTATATATTGTGGATCTTATCTTCTTATAGTCACAGTGTTTCTATAATTTCCTTTCCTGCTTACCTAAATGGACTGATGCTTTAAGGAGTGAAAGAAAGCAATAGAGTTGAAAATATGAATGGGCAAGATTGTATATTCTCTTTTAGTATAAATTATTTATCTCTTCACAGAGGTTAAAGAAACTTTTAAAACTCTTTTTGGATTCTGTCATCCACTGTGTTAACTGTTCTTCTCAACTTTGTATGGTTTTTAAAGTTGATGATTATGCCATCTATGGCATTAAAGTAATTAATGTAAATGTTGAATATTACAGGGCCAAGCACAAATCTCACAGATTCCACTAGAGACTTCCCATGTTGATTTTGAGCCCTTAATTCACTCTTTAAACCTGACCATGCAGCCATTTCCAAATCTATCTGATTGTATTGAATATAATCTGGTTACTTAAATTCATTAAGGGTAACTAGGCACTCTTTTACTAAGGACCTAAGGACCTTCCTTATCAACTCCTCCTTTGTCATTTCTGCTTCTTTGTTTCCTCTTAAGTAGCAATAACAAAAGCAGAGACTTGTGCAGTTTTCCTTTCTTTCTGTTATCCACTGCCATCTTCCCATTCTGGCCCAGACTCTAGCCCATTCCTTCTTTGATTTTCTTTTGCAGAAAAAAAGGAAGGAAACAAAGGCAAAATAAAATTCCTTTTTGCAGCTTTGACTTTCCCTACCACACACACAGCTCATAATGAGTGCCTGACAATATTTTTATAGAAAGTATTGTGCCGCACTCTTTTATTCATTATTTATTATTGCTTTTGATTCAGGCTTCTGCACACATTAAAAAAAAAGTTCTTATTATGAACTTTATCATCACTAGATGTGAATAAAATACTATAAACAATGCAATAAAATCAGTATACACTTCAGAGAATAAAAAAGAGGAATGTATGTGAGATCATGAACTTTTCTTACATATTTTAAAATTTTAAAGTGCATTTAAATTTAACACAGAAGCAATTAAGAAGTTTCTCCTGAAAGTCTTTTTGTTTTCTGTGTATCTTAAGTGTTTTGTTGACTTTTCGTTATACCACTTCAATTTTTCCTTCTCATAGGAAAGTGCCCCTTCTCTTGTGTTCTCAGCATTTTATTCTTGGAAATTTCCTGTCCCGTCTGGTCTGAATTCTCTTATATAGTTTTAGTCCATCAGGTCATATCTGACCTTCTGAACCCTTTGATATTTGATTGCTCAAAGTCTGGACAGCAGATTATCCACAGCTTTCCTGTATCTTATATTCCAGAAGAAAGTGATCGCTTTTCAACAATTTGTCCATCATTTCTACCCCAGCAACTATTTTATTCTTGTTGGAATCAGATCACAACCAGCTTGGGTATGAGTAATATTAGCATGAATTTTTAAAAATAAAATTTTACTGATGTCTTTTGTTTTTACATCTGCCAAAATTTTCACATGTCCCTCCCACAGAGCCATTCCTTGTAACAAATTTTTTTGAAGAAGAGAAAGAAAATTAGCAAAACCAGTCAGTATGTTGAAAAAAATCTGACGTTATATGCAATGTTTCAGACTTCAAGGTACCTTATCTCTTTTAAGGAATAGAGGGAGGTGTTATCTTATATCTCTTCTTTGGGGCTGTTTGTTCTTTGTAATGTCACAACATACATTTTATATTATTTTGTTGTTCTTTCCATTTACATTGATGTAGTCATATATATTGTTTTCTTGGTTCTACTTATTTCACTTTGTATCAGTTCATGTAAATCTTTCCAAGCTTATATTTTATGTTTTATTGATGCATGTTGTTTTTACATTATGTTCATGATTGCCTCCACTTTGTGAGACTTCCCTTGTATCAAAGTAAAGCATTTAAGTAAAACTAATAATGCCATGATGTTATCTGAAAGTGTGTAACATTTCACATCTGTAGCACCCCCACCTCTGTTTTTTAAGTGAACAAATCTATTTTCTCTCCACCCAAAAAAAAAAGAAAAGAAAAATAAATTTCTTGTAACAGATGTGTAATAAAGCAAAAACATCCTTAAGTGGCTATATGCCAAATATATATGTGTATGTGTGTACATATACATACACATATGTCTCATTTACTTTCTTATATCCATCATCTGTCTGTAATGGGGAGCATGTTTTATCCTTAATAGCCTAGACTTATTCTTAAAGCTTTCAGAATTGTTTGTTTTTACAGTGTTACTGTTATTGCATAAATTGTTCTATTGGTTCTGCTTACTTAATTCTTTATCAGTTTATAAAAGCCCTCAAAATTGTTCATTACTATAATATTGATGTTAGAATAAATTGTTCTTCTAGTTCTGCTTTTCTTTATAGCAGTTGCTACAGTCTTTGCATATCTCTTTGAAATGATCTCTTTCCTCATTTCTTGTAGCACACTCCATTGCATTTATATACTATGATTTGTTCAGTCTCATTCCTCAATTGATGGGTATCTCCTAAGTTTCCAGTTTTTTGCCATCACAGAAAACTACTATAAATATTTTTGTACATTAAAACTCTTTTGTTCTTTCTTTGGTCTCTTTTGGGTATTGGCCTAGTATAGTTCCATCAGAGATTATCACAGTTTAGTAAAATTTTTTTTTTTGTTTCAATTTTCTTAGCATTTTATTTGTAAAGGACAAATATATAAATTAGTTGATGTAAAATAAAAGGTAATGAAATACTGAGAAGAGTTGTATCTTAGGGTAATACAGATATAATCAATGTATGTGCCAGTGTGATGTTAATGAGAATAACAGTGCAATTCTGATCCTTACAAATGGGGTGCCATTACTTAAAATGGTACAACTAAACAATCTAGACAAGTACCCTTTTCAATAATATACTGTTAAAAGAAAGTGGCTTCTGATGCATGTGTGTTAACTATGGTCTACAAGTAGTTTTGTGGAGTCATATGGTTGCTTTAAGGCAAAGTAGCCAACGCATATTTTCCTTGTACAGTGAAATCAGCTAAAAAGTGAGGCAGCTGTGCCATGAAGAACACGTGCACATTTAGCTCCTTCAAACACTCATTTTGTGATCAATGTCACCAAGAAATTTTGTTTTCACCAAAAGTATGGTGAGGGTATCCTGCACTTTTTAGATGGCAGCACCTATTTTTTTTTTGCATATTAATCTTCAGAGAAATGTTTGCCATTTCATGTAAATATTCTGTTAGGTGAAGAAATATAGCTCTCTAGGAGTTCTCTCTCTCTTCCCCAGAGTTCAAAAAGTAGATTAACAAACTCTCCTTAGGAAGTCCTGTTTTAGTTTACTTTGGGAAACTGCTAGCTCATTTAATGCTGAGCAGCAAAAGGGAAAGCAATGAGTAGAGAGCTAAATGAGCCAGATTTGCCATTTCAGAATTTGCAACCCCCCATAGGAAGGAAGGCCCTTATTGCATCATGTGGAATAACTCCTAGAACTGTAAACATAAAAGCTGAAATACAAATGTAGATTTTCATAATGTGTTTATTAATAAAGCTATGGAATAACTTTGAGATGAGAATTTACTTCTATGAAATTCCCTATAAAAGTACATGTGAATTGATTTAATTTCTCCATCCATTTTTGAATGGAGTTTAGGACTTAGAAAGGCTTGGAATAAAGTTATCACTCTCTGTCCTGGAAAAAAAAACTTAAGTAGAGGCTATTAGTATTAATAAGTCATTTTTGCTAACTACAGTATCAAGATAGTTGTCCGTTATCTAGAGGACAAAAAGAAAAATGGGAATTGTCTTCATTTAAGTCAAAACTGGCAATTTAATGCACTTATAGCTATGCATTAAGTGGGCATAAGAATTTTGCATGGAAAAGTTTAAGGCTGTCTAACTTCCAGAAACTGTTTATATACCACAATTATTAAGACAGGCTTCCTTCTCATCATCAAGACTGTTAAAGTAATTTCAGAACAGTAAAGAAATAATAAAACCTAGGCCATCTGCACCTAATTTAGCCTGAGTTAATAACTCAATGGATACATCCAGCTCTTCATAGCTTTTTATGCAGGGAATGAGATAATGAGACCAGGAAATGTGGTTCATTAGATAGCTAATCTACTAATGGACACTTGAGAACTTCAGCCAGTAAAGGACCTTAAATTTCACAGCAGTATGGCATGGCTACCATGGGGTAGTGAGGAGGGTATTTCCAGAGTCAAGCTTCAGACCTGAAGCTGGGACATAGTAGCTTGCCCCATGTTCATGCATCTAATGACAGAGCGGGATGACTCACTCCCCATCTAGTATTCTTTACACACTATTCAACTATACCCTAAACCCAATCATTTATAAAAAGGACAATTTCTAATTTAACTTTTTTTGTTATCCCTTTACTCTTGAGTTCACAGTGATGTTGGACTGCCTAACTGGCAAATCTTGTTTGAAGCAAATTTGAATTTACAGAATATTTACAAAAGTTCAGTATAATTCTAAGAATGGTTATCCTTATGCATTTAAAATAAGGTTAAAAATTAGGCACATGTCTCTTGTACAAGTAGGGATCTACTGCTACCCATATGAACATAAAGATTCTGAGAAGAGGCTTATAAAAGGCCCTTATTTTCATGCAATTTATAATTCAGAAAAATGCTATAAAGTTATGGATGTTGCTAACATTAGTTTTATCAGGCAGCTAATGTCTCTTGGCTAATGCAGATTAATTTATATTAGGCAAGAGACATTAGATAAAGCAAATTTAATCTGGACACCATAAATGTTGATTATTTAAGACAACTGGAAGGGGACCAACTTCCATAAGCTGCATATAAAGTAAGTAGAAAAAACAATCTGGGGTTCCATAAAGTTAGATATACAAAATGATAATGAAAAAGTCTGAATTTTAGGTTTAATTATTTTCTCTGCTGTCACATAAATAATGATCCACTACAGCAGTTTTACATTAAGGCCACTAAATTTATGTTACTAGCTGCTGTAAGTCTTATGAAACTGCAAGAGACTTTTCTCATCCAGGAGTTAACTCTACTAATGAAATCATAAGTTCAGTTCTAACCCTCTGAACTTAAATATTTACAGAATTCTTTTTTAATCAAAGTGGTTAAGTCTGTCTTAGGTGTCTTATCTTTTAAGATATTTTTACAGTACTTTTCCATTAATATTTTTTAAAAGCCAAGTAAAAATTTGTAGTTTTATTTTCTCCATGTTATTTATACATATATAAATATATCATTGAAGGGTATAATTTTTGTGAGGTGACTGATAATTCTACCATTGAGATTTCCTGATTAGTCACCAAATTTCATAGCTGGGAAGGATCTCACAAATCATCTACTCTTAACTTCCCTTATTTGGCTAGTGAGGAAATTTGAGATCCAGAGGTGAAGTATCTTGCCTAAAGTCACATAACTATTGTGTTATCAGAGATAAACTGAGAATCAATCCCATGTTCCATGTTTCTCTCAATATACTGCTTTACTCACTTCATTGGAAAAGGGAACTAAGCTCAAGGAGATAAAAAGGATCAGATGGATGCAAATGAATAAATGAAAAAGAAAAATTTATGACAGGAGAACTAGGGAGATGAATATTTGATAAATGGGAGAAGATTGTGGGTAACGAGAATAATAAAAAAGCTTATTTTTTATTTAAAAGACATACCTCTCATCTATCCCAATAAACAAGCAAAAGATAAGGCCCCTAAAAATAGAACTACCACAATAAATAAGATGTTAATTTCAGAAGATGAAACAGGTAGAAGTGAAAAGGTTCATGGGTTAAGTTTGTGTGTGTATTGCAGCTATTGGCCACCCCATGCCCAAAGTTACAAAAAGTCTGAACACTTATAAAGTATGGAATAAATTTGTCCTTTAAAAATTTGAAAACCAAAAAGTTACTAAATGATGAAAGGGTAAGTTTTAGTCATAAAACCTGCAGGATTTTTGATGGTTATCCTTGTAAAAAAAAATAGAGGTCCACATTCTTCATTATATCAGTAGTCCAAGAAAGTAAAAGTACAGTTTCTTGTTAAGTATGAAGTATCCTCTTTTTAATCTGCCTAAGAAAAATGGATGCCTTCTGCGTTGAATCCATGTAGCAATCTAATTAAGTCATCTATGTCCACGGAACGGGTCAATTTGCCACCAAAATCTGAATCCATTAGGATTTTCTGTATTTTATCTGCAATGCTAAAATCTTCTGGTATTGCCATATTATGGACTGAACAATGAATTTGGTAATTTTTTTCCAAAAGTTGTTGCACTGCACTTGACTTACACACTGCAGACAGAGTCTTGTTTTTCCTCACAAATATTATCCTCACTAGACCATCCCACTCCTGGAAATTGATAGGTGGTGGTGGGTTCTTAGATTCTATCCTTACCACACTTGACTCAACTTTTGGTGGCGGTCTGAAGTTATTCTTCCCAACTTTCATGATATGATCCACTCGTGCTAATAACTGGGTATTAATGGAAAGTCTGCGGTATAGCTTATCTCCTGGTTTTACAACCAGACGGAGAGCAAATTCTCTCTGGAACATAAGTATAGCACACCTAAAAAGGGTCTATGCAGCAACAGCTTGAAGACAAATGGGGAAGAGATCTGATAAGGCAAATTTGTCACACATGCATCAAAGAATGGTAAGTCAGTTTTCAACACATCACCAACCATTACTTGAAATTTGCTTGCCTGAGGTGTTCCCTGAACCCTTTTGTGAAGTTTGGCTACTAGCCTTGGGTCAAGTTCACAGGCAATAACTTTTTTCGCTTTTTCTAGTAGTTTCACACTCATGTTTACAGTGCCGGGACCAACTTTAGGACCACATCTGTTGGTCTTAAGGCAGCCTTATCAATAATGCTATTAACAATAAGAAGATTTTTCAAAATATACTGTCCCAAGTCTAGTATTAAACAACACGGCCAGCACTGTTCGGCTCCCACCTCTCCCAGCGGCTGCTGGTCACCAGCTTTCCCTTCTCCATCTCGACTCGGGAGCCGAACTCTGAGCCCTGAGATCCCACCAAGATACAGCTGCTCCCTGCCACGTGAGGGAGGAGGCCCTGGAGTTTAGTAAATTTTTGTATGCAATCTCAAATTGCTTTTCAGAATCATTTTCTAATTCACATTTCCACCAGCAGTGCATTAGTGTGTTTACCTTTCTACACGTGCTTTAACATTGGCTTTCCATCTTTTGTCATCTCTACCTGTTTGCTGGTTATGAGCAGAAGCTTCAGGGGTGTTTTGATTTCCATTTCTCCTATTAGTGATTTAGAGCATTTTTTCATTTGATTGTTAATTGTTTTCATTTAAAAGAATAATTATTTGTTCATATCCTTTGATTACTTATCTATTGAAATGGCTTTGAATCATATGTATGTTTATGTATATATGCATACACACATATGTGTGTGTGTATGTGTGTGTATATATATATATATTTTTTACTTGTCTATATATCTTGAGTACCAAACCCTCATCCAAGAAATTTGATGTAAAGATTTTTTCCCCCCATTTGACTGCTTCCCTCCTTATCCTAGATGAATATTAGGAATTATAAAGGTTTTTTTTAATTGTATCAAACATTCTCTTAATGATTTCTTTTTTTCCTTCTTTTTAAAAAATAAATTTATTTTTGGTTTACGACATTCAGTTCCACAAGCTTTTGAGTTCCAAATTTTCTCTCTCTCCCTCTCCTCTCCCCTCCTCCCCAAGACAGCATGTAATCTTATATAGATTCTATATATACCTTCACATTAAACATATTTTTACTTTAGTCAAGTCGTAAAGAAGAATTATAACCAATGGAATGAATCACAAGAAAGAAAAAACAAAAAGAGAGAGCAAATAGTTTGTTTCAATCTGCATTCAGGCTCTGTAATTCTTTGTCTGGATGCGGATAGCTTTTTCCAACATTGAGCCTTTTGGAGTTTTCTTGGAACCTTTTATTGCTGAGGAGCCAAGTCTATCAAAATTGGTCATCACAGATACACTGTGTCTGTAATTGTATGCCATGATCTTCTGGTTCTGCTCCCCTCACTCAGCCTTAATGATTTATTTCTAAACAGTGTTTTTGTCACATGTGCCATTTAATATTAGATTTTATTAATTCTCTTATTAAATACATAAGGTATTTTGGTTTTTGTCAGTGTGTTCTCACTCTTCAACCAATGAACATTGAAATTCCTTCATGCTGTAGATTGTTGCAGTCAATTAAAAAAAATCCCATTATCTTGCAATCAACTTTGGCAAGGAGCCTTTCCAGTTCAGTCCTCAGGCAAAATTTATATAGTCTAATTCTAGACTTGTACGAAAAGTCTTTGTAACTTGGTAGGATCTTATTAAAACTTGCATTTTGGTGCCATAGAATTGAAATCCTAGTCATTTTCATACCTTGACAAGGCATTGGAGGAATACTTTGCTGGAGGTTTATTCATATGAAGAAGACAACTTTTTTATGTTCTCATTCACCCGATATATCCTTGTAGTACAAGTAAAACTAATTTTGAACTGTGTTTAGATTTAAGCAAAGAATGAAAAAATGATCTTGGAATTATTTTTATAATATATATTAGTATTTTTGTAAAATTACTATGTGAAACCTTAATTAGAATCCTATTCTTATAGTTTGTTATAATATTAGAGGTGACCTTGGGTGCATAAAGCAGAATGAAAATTCTGGTAATTACCAACAAACTAGAAAAGGCTTACAGGCCCAGTGATACACTCCATGTCTGTTTTCTGATGGTCATCCTAAGTTTGAAGAGAACTTATCACCAGGATGTACACAAAATGACAAGATCTTTGTCCACAGCAGCTCTTGAAACCCATCTCCTAAGCCTTGAAAAACAGGTGAACTGAGTTGTTGGAGGAATTGCTCAAACTGAAGTACAAAAAATGCTACTTGAAAATTGGATCTACGTTAAAAAAAAAAATTCTGCCCCCCCAGACTTTCCATATTCATCTTAAAATTGTTTTTTGTTTGTTTTTGTTTATATACTTCATAGGAAAATTAAACTAATCCCTTTCTAAAGTCTAGCTTAAGGGATTTAGGAAAGTTAAAAGTATCCAGTTAGCAGCCACTTACTCTAGAATGAAACAGTCTTTCCCTGGTGAAGTTGGTTACCTCCTGCTTAGTAGCTAGCCTTAATGTCAGAGATCAGAGGTGGTTTTAGTGGGAAGCAAGTAGTCTTGAGATTAAGTGATAGACCTATTGTACACAGGGAAAGTTAACATCAAACATGCAGAAGCAGAGATTGACATTCATCTGATGTCTCCTAAGACAGAGAAAGCGGTTTTTGTTCTGCACATTTAGGGAAAAAAATTTTGTGAAAACCCACAGAAACACTTTAATTTTTGTAACATTTTTCTCATGGGAAAAATGTTTTCTTATTCCCCAAATGCCCAGATTTTTCACCAGCATACTTTGATAATTGGACTCAAGGGACAGAGTTATATTTTGATCAAGCATGATTTTTCATATTGGAACTTTAAAATATAATATGAATTTCTCCTTTCTTTACTTCCCATCCCCACAACCACTGGAGACGTATTTATTAAAAAATATATACTTTTAAGCAGGATTTAAATTGACCAAGACTTAATAAATTCATCTTATGAATAAAGATAATCTTATTAAACTTTAAACATTTAAAGTAGCATTTATAATTTGATTGAGACTTTTCCTTTAAAGGTAAATTAAATTCTGTTTTCCTTTGAAGTTGAAAGAATAATGGTAGTTGTTGTTACATGTAATTAAAATTTGCTTCTGCTGAAAAGGGATGAAAATTACTCTTAAAAATGGTGCAGTTTTTTCTGTTATCCTCTAGGTGGAGACACCCTTCATGCTTTTTGCAAAAATTTCATGATAATGTGCAAATAAGACTTTAGGTTTCTTTTTTGTTTTGTCTTTTCACATGACCGAAAATTTAATGCATTTGCATGGAGGGTCATGCTCTATTTTCCTCAATATGCATTTAAAGAAACTCATTCTTAGTCTGTTGACTAATAGAGTTAAACATTCTTTTTCTCCATTGCTTGATTTTTCTCCTCACAAACTCACCTTCATAATAGTAGTTTCCATAAGAGATTTTCCATAAGTCTGTGATACTTAAGATAAATGTTATGGAATGGGGTCATTTACATTCTTACTAATTAATCTCTTAGTAGTAAAGGAGTCAAGTTGTAGATCCTCAATGATGAGTATAATGTCTTTTTTGCTTTTTTGTCTTTGCATGCATTTGTCAGAAAATGCGAAGAAGCCATTTAAGAAGGTGATAAACATGGATGACAAAAAAAGTACTTAGAAAACAGAAAGGAAAGTGTTAGATGAGAAATTTAACAGTTAATTAGTCTTAGGTTCCACTTAACTTCACTAATTTGCTTTTATTTTTAAGGCACTTGTTTTTCATACTAGTTGTTTTTTTTGCCTCCTTTCCTGTCCTCTCTCCTTACTCTCCTACATTAATATATAGAATAATATATATCACTCAAAGTGATTATGAAGTAGTTTTTGACCTTTAAGATAACATTTATTGTGGCCTTGTGACAGTTTTCTGCATTGTCAGGTGGGAAATTTTTATAAAGTTCCTGGATCCAATAGTGACTCTTGAGTAAATTCTGTCTGTGTCTATATAATCTTTATATAACTGCTTAAATTAGTTTATTCCCTGGAAACCTTTTAGTGTGCTTAGGACAGTAGGAGGAAAAAGAAAAAACTCTGATGAGGAAGATTAATTTCTAATTTTTATAAAAATTTTTAATTACTTAAAATAGCAAACATTGGCAATTTCCTTATGGGTACCCCTTTATATATTTTAGTAGTAAGATGGACAAATTAGGCCCACCACTTCGAACTGGAAGAAATGTGCAAAGGTTGTATGAAAGTGATACACAATCAGACAGTGCCATCAAAAGAAATAAGTTATTACCCATTAACAAGTAAGTATTTGTGACTCAGTTTGATTAATCTCTTTCAGATATTTCCTTAAAGGGTTGAAATATTAGGTTGCCCTTTAACTTTTTAAATATAGAAAGCATACTTACTTAAAGAAATTATAGTTACTGCTGGTTTAAAATTTTTAAATAGTAACTTAAGTAATTTTAAAAAGTTTCCATTGAGTTTTTTTCATTATCCTAAATAAAGCTCTTTTAGTTAGACACCTTTTAATCTGATAATTTTAAAATGTTACTATATTGAAGTATTTTCTTTTAGTTTTGATTTTAAAACCATTTAAAAACTGAGCTTTGTATTTCTCCAAATCTTTGATAAAACCATTATGAAAGAAGAGCAAAGAAGGTACACCCTTGCCAATTCTGCTCTTATTGATGTTAGGAAAAACTTGTTATCTCTTGAAGAATTGGATTCAGGACCCACAATGAAGCTCTCCCAGATAAGATTTCAGGATCATAATTTATTGTTTAAAATTCCCCATTATATCCTAAACCAAGTATATTCAACTTACATATAATTATAGAATTATAGGGTCACATTTATATTGTGATTTAAGGTTTTCAAAGTACTCCTCTCAACAGTCCTGTTGATAGAGGAAATGTGAAAAACAATTTGCAGACCTTAAAGACCCATGTAAACGTAAGGATGATGATGATATAGTGGAAAGAGCTTTGGATTTGGAGATGAAGGAATTTTGTCTGGATCCCAGCTGCCTCGCTCCTTGCATAACTCTAGACAAGTGAATCTCTGGCCTTCAGTTTCCTCATCTGTAGGATGTGAGAATTATTAAGGCTCTTTCCAGCTTTGCCAGCCAACCTAGAATTTGGCCCTTAATATTTCTGGGTCTTTATATCTTTTTTTTTTTTTTTTGCTTTTTGGAGGGCATTTGGGGTTAAATGATTTGCCCAAAGTCACACAGCTAGTAAGTGTTAAGTGTCTGAGGCCGGATTTGAACTCAGGTCCTCCTGACTCCAGGGCTGGTACCCTATTCACTGCACCAACTAGCCGTCCCAGAAATTTTTACCTCATTCTAAAGAGGTGTATAACATTTTTATATGCCTTTCATTTCAATATTGAACCTCTGGAACATTTAAATATTCTTAATGACTGAACTGCAGTAATTGGTCACTGTTCTTGGCCTATGAAGACAATGTAAACAAGTAAAGGGACTAAGTTTTTAAAATTCCTGAGAGAACTTCTGGAGAGACTCTATTATCAATTGTCATTGAACATGTCTTTTTGTGCTCATTTTCTGTTAGAAGTATCTTGTATAATTTAGAAGAATAATTTCTAAGTAGGGCATTATAGTAATTCTGCAGTAGATTTCAAGATGTACTGAATAGAAATGAGGTAGAGGAATTTTAATCCCATGGATGAACTCTTTCCCTTTGTATCTAATTTTGGTGCTGTGGATAATTTTTAGGGGTGACTGTGGAAGTGACAGTTTGAAGTAGATATTGCCTTATTATTTTTTGGTTCAGACCTATGTTTCACGGGGAACTCTTAAGTTCACAGGGAAACTCCCTTCACAAATACACATCAGTAACTTGTCTGCTTTTAAATCTTAAGAGTTGTCTGGGACACTGAGAAAGTTACGTTGATGTGCTCATAGTCACATGGTTAGTATGTCAGGCAGTGTGGTGTAGTGGAAAGAACAGCATTGATTTAGGAAGCAGTGGACTTGCCCCTGAAACTACCCGTGTGGCCTTGGGCAAGTCACTTCACCTCTTTGGGCCTCAATTTTTCATCTCTAAAATGAGGAGTGTTCAACTTGGTGACTGCTGATGCCCTTTGCAGCTCTAGGTCTGTGATATTATGTGTCTCCAAGGCCTAACTTGGACCCAGATCTTCTTGGCTCAAAGGCTAGCCCTGTACCCACTGTACTACTCTGTGTACCACAATACACTGCCTCTCTTTCATTACAATATGCAAGTAAATTATTTAGCAAATTACTTTGCACATATAAGTCAGGAATTTATGAACAAGCATTTATTAAGCAGTTACTACATGCCAGGCATTATACTAAGTGGTGGGAATAGAAATACAAGCAAAAAGAAAAAGAGTCTTTGCTCTCAAAGAGCTCATATTCTAATAGGAGATAGCAACTTATAAAAAGAAGCTCAAAACCAGTGACCTGAGTAGGGGAGGGAGGGATAAAGATAGAGAGAGATACCAACCCAGGGTCATGGTGAAGAAAGAAGTCTAAAGAGTCAGGTGTCATCCTTGAAGAAGAATGGAGGAGGGAATGATGACTGATTCAGCCCTTCCTTAAAATGGAAATTTGGGAAGGAACTGACTAATTAGAGGAAGGGACCATGGGGGCAGAGGGATCTTCTGTGTGAAGAGCTGGTGGGGAATGGTAGCTAAATGTTAGTTTATACAATAAAGTAAAATATTTTTATGTATGTGAGATAGGTCATAACTCTTTATTTTCACATTTATGGCTACAAAGTTCTTTACATGTAGAGAAGTAGTACAAGTAATATCTCCATTCTGGAGCTGAGGAAACTTAGACCCACAGTGGTTCTAAGCTGCCGAAGGTCATACAGTCCAATACATTAATGAAGCCAGGGTTCAGACTTAGGGCTTATGACTCCAAACACAATGTCCTTTCTGCTCTACTACTCTTGCTTCAAGGTGTCTTTTAACTTGTTTAAAGTGTCTGGGGAGATGATTGAACCCATTTTAATTTCATGTGAAACATTTTGTACATTTTAAAAGCTATTTGTATTTTCAAGATAGTGATTGTAAAGTATAGCATTAATTTCAATTATTTATCTCTTCTTACATAGTCTCATGAACATTGTTTTGATTCTGTGTGACTCTGAACTTTTATTTCATTTAAATTCTTCAACATAGTTTTTTTTTATAGTTATATTTTTGCATTTGTACACAATTAAGGTGCTAATCATCTCTATCTTTTTTAATCTACTTTTTTCTCCCTCTTAGAGGTAGCACAAAAGCACGATCTTCAACACCACCTAGTTTGGCAAAAAATTCTATACCGGGTGTGTTAACAAACAAGAGAAAAACCTATAATGCTGATAGTTACACAAACAGGTATGTTTAATTATATAGTGCTTTTACTAGAAATTTCAAAATGTATTTTTCAGAATGTTATATGGAAAAACATTTTGGTTTTTAATAATTAATTTATTCTTTTTATTACAAGATGAATCCATTCAGTTTTTGAATATGTACTAGAATTATATTTGGCATAGTTTTGTTTTCTATTGCCAGCAACTGAAAAATGTGAAAACATAACTTTCCATGTCATGCAGTTGATTCTATTGAAATACTTTGCATTTGGATTTCCTTGCAGTATTATGTTCTAAGAACCACAGTTCAGTTGCTGCAAATAATAGAATTTCTCGAACCTAAAATTTAGTACCAACTTGAACTATGCAGAATGCCATTTAACCTAGGGTAAAAAAGAAAATATTGATCAAGGTTAGTGGATTTCAGCTATATGAACAATATAATATAGTCCTGGAATTTTTTCTCTTTTAGCATATATCCTTATACTTCACTTATCCTAAGCTTATTCTTCATCCTCACTGTGGCCTCCAATTTCTGTACCTCAGACTGTGTCATTCCAGTTCTTCACATTTCTCTATTGCCAGTCTCAAAATTATAGTTGACCAGTTAAACTCTAGACTGTCTTGAACTTTTGAACCACATACTCCTTTGATCTGTCACCACTGTGGCTTTGTCAGATTCCTACCCTGAATTACTTCTACTCTCTGCTGCCTCCATTACTACATATATGCTATAAATGGAGCAAGAAGTCATTCAGCTATGCTACAAATTTATTATCTTATGTCAACTGGAACCACACTGCAGTAAGGCACTCCTTTTTACTCTTCCATAATTGACTTTATCCTCCTTTCCATAGCAGTTCTTCCAAATATTTTCTTTTCTCAAGTATCCCACAACATCCTCTCCTCCCATTTTTTCATCTTGAAGACTTGTCTTATCTCACCAAGAAAATCTAGACTGTTTGCCAACTATGAGCTCCCTCTTCTCATCTTCATATCCCATAACCTCTTGACATCATTTGCCATTCTCTCTTTACCCCAGTCTTCTCTGTGCAGTCTTCAATCTCTATTGACTCTTTCTTTGCTGCCTAGAGACATATCCAGATCTCCTTCATCCTTTAGCAGAAACCTTTGCTGGACCCTCCCTGAAAACTGTCATCCTTTATCTCTTCTCCTTTCTCAGCCAGACTCTTAGGAAAAAAGCTGTTTGTACTAATTATCACCACTTTTCATTTCATTCTATTCTCATGCTTCTGAACTCATCACTCAAATGAAACTCCTCTCTCCAAAGTTACCAATGATTTCTTAATAGTTAATCGAATAGCTTTTTCTTAATTTTCATCTTTCTTGACCTCTCTTCAGCCTTGGAATGCCATTGTTCACCTTTCTCCTTGAATTCTTTCTCTCTCTGGGTTTTCATGGCACTATTCTTTCTTGCCTTTTTTTTTTTCCTGTCTCATCACCCCTTCTCAGTTGCCTTTGCTCCGCCTAGTTTTGGGTGTGGCTCAATATTCTGTCCTAGGCACTCTTCTCTTGGATGACTTCATCTTAATTATTATCTATACATATGTGACTCCTAGGTCTGTATATTCAATAGCTTCATTTTCTCTGCTGAGTTAGTCTTCTATCACTAATTTCTTTTTGGATATTTCAGACTACATGTCCCACAGGCATATCAAGCTCAGCATATACAAAACAGAACTCAATATCCTTCCCCTCAAAAATGTCCCTCTTCCTTAGATTCCTACTTCTGTTGAGGGTACCACTATCCTTCCCTTCTTGTTTCCCAAGCTCAACACCTGTGTCACCCTTGACTCTTCACTCTTCTTCACCCTACAGATCAAGTAAGTTGCAAGATCTTGTCATTTATATCTCCTCAGTATCTTACCTCCCTCTTTCCCTTCACCCATAGAGCTACTACCATAGGTCCTCACCACATGCTGCTAGATTATTTTGACAGCCAGGTCCTAATAAGTCTTCCTGCTTCAATTCTCTCCCCTTCCCAGTGCATCTTCAGTATATCTGCCAGTGATTTTTTCCTAAAGCATAGGTTTCACTTTGACCCCATATAACCTCCAGATTCAAATATTAATTTTGGTTTCATTTAAACTTCTTTACAACCTGGCCCCTACCTAAACTTTTCAGCATTAAGCATTATTCCACTCTGTGGTCCAGCCAACCTGACCTGCTTGTTTATATCTGTTATTTTGTATCTGTGTCGTGTGTACTATATGTGTAAATGTTATAAAAATGTAAAGTACTTAAGTTGAAATTGTTTTGGCTTTTTGCCTTTGCACATCAAGTGCACAGCTCAGTGGTTGGCAAATAGGTACTTAATAAATGTTCATTGCTACTATGCTGTTCTGTTCTTCTGTTTCTGAACATTTCATCAGTAGTTATATTCACACCAGTGCTGATGCTCCTTTTTTTTTTTAAATGGATAAATAGAAAATAGCTTAAAAATTATATAAATGTCAGTTATTATTTTTATTGTACAACATCTGACATTGCCTGTATATCATGTTTATGTTTCATAGGTTCCTAGGATTTAGAACTGGAAAGGGAGCTTAGAGAACATTGAGTCTAACCATTCCTACTCACCCCACCTCCACAAAAAATATATATGTATATGTGTACACACACATATACATATATACATCCATACATGTGTATGTATTACGCATGAGGGAACAAAGCTCCTGAGAGATCAAGTTACTTTTCTGAAGTTTAGATAAGTAATATATCTTAGAGTCAATATTCATATTTGGATCCTGAGTCCAAATTTAGTACTTTTTCCAGTAGTCACGTGACCTTCTTTAGTTATATAGAATGCAGGAAGCAAACCAGGAGCAGTTATGACAAGTCACTAATTGAGTGTGTGTGTACATGTGTACATGTATGTGTGTATATTGGACACATTTGTTACTGATGTCCTTAGGGCACATGCACATTTTATGATTGACTGAAATTTTGTTGTTAATATTTCCTTAAATAGTTTGTAGTGTTAATTTCATGTCAGCAGTAGGTTATTCTTTGTTTTATTTGTACATTTCCTCTTTTGGAGAAGGAGACCAGTTTTATGTTTTCCTTAGAAAATAAATTTTGCTTCTGGAGAATGATCTTCTATTATTCTGTCTTGGCTTTTTGAATGTTTTGCTTATGTATAGAATATGTATATGCTTTTTTGTGTGTATACATATATTTTCATCTTTGGTTCTGTATCAGTATCTGTTTGTCATAGTATTTTGCAAAGAACTTATGTGTAAGAACTCTTAAAGTATATTGGGTAGAAAGGAAGGAAAAAGAACAATACTGAGATTTTATAGCTATTTCCAGGAAGTTTGAAGACTATATTTGAAAAACTATATTTATACAGTGATTCTTTAGTTGATAAATATATTGTAGGGGAAAGAATAGAGGTTAGGAGTAAAGTGACCTGGGTTCCGAATCTGTTGACGTTATTAATTAGCTGTGAAACTTTGGTTGATTCTGTTTATCTTTCTGAACCTCGGTTGTCTTATCTGTAAAAAATAGGGGAGTTGAGATTAGATATTCTTTTAAATCCCTTTCATCTATAAAATGTGGAGAAATTTTGATTCAGTGGTATGCCACTCCAAGGAACAAAGCTTGTGTTTATGTCAGTTCTTCATGTTTTAAAAGTTACAATACTTCAAAAGATGTTATTAGATTGGATGTACCAATAGAGACTGCACCCCTTCCATATACCTTTAGTAAGCTGTCTGCATAAGCAATAAAGTTGTGGCATCGATTAACCAACCTGTTTTGAAGCTTTCTCTGCTCAGATTTCTCATGTTCTACTGGCAAAGCCTTCTGGTTCTGTTGAGTTATCTCCATACCACACTGAGGCATTGACTTTATATTTAAAAGAAACCTTCATATATTATTTGAAGCAGAACTATAAAGAACTATACAAAGATAATGTACTTGATACGAGTTTTTATTTTGACAAGGGAGTGAGAAATGAAGAGAACAGGAAGGTACTAGGGACATGAAGTGTTTCCAACAGGAGATTAGGAGACAGAGTAGAGAAAAGTGACTCTGTATACAGAAAAAAGATACTTCAAAATTTTGGCCTTTTTAACTTCAAATAAATTAGGTCAGATGTGTACTAGATACTTTTTAACTGCATGTGGAAACAGATTGCTTTTTTTTTTTATAAATTATGCCACTAACTTTATACACATTGCCTCTTGAATTATTTTTGGAGGGCAATTGGGGTTAAGTGACTTGCCCAAGGTCACACAGCTAGTTCCCTTTGTGTTAAGTGTCTGAGGTTGCATTTGAACTCAGGTCCTCCTGACTCCAGGGCTGATGCTCATTCACTGTGCCACCTAGCCACCCCTGCTCTGCGTCTTCTAAATGTACATGGATTCAAGTTGACTATTTATATTTGTTGTTTAATGACTACATTTTAAAAGTTTTTTTTTTTTTTAATAAGAGTATTATCTGTAGAGAGCTGGCCCTGGAGTTAGGAGGACCTGAGTGCGGATTCAGCCTCAGACACTTAAACCTCCCCCCCCCCCAAAAAACAAACAAACAAACTAGCCATGTGACCTTGGGCAAGTTACTTAACCCCAATTGCCTTCCAAAAAAGCAAGCAAAAAAAAAAAAGAGTATCACTTGAAATAGGCATTTCTGTTTTAACTATCAGGAGTCCAGTCTATGGGATAAAGTACTTTTTTTTTTTAAGTAAGTTCAAGCATCAGTAAACAGTTGGAAAATTTGTGTGGGGACATAAAGACCTTATTAAAATTAGTCACTTTGTCTTAGAAGTAAAACTTACTACATGAGCCATGTAATACAACTTTGTTCAGTATCGGAATCTCTTCTATAACATTTTTTGAAAATGGTCATCTAGCCAATGACGATTGGTTGACTCATCACCAGTATTGGTATTTACTAGATGTCAAACTTTTTAAATAGTTATACTTTAATGGTAAAGTCTTGTACATCCACATAATATACTTTGAATTCAGCTTCACCTGTTTCATGCAACTGGTACCTGTTTCCTTCTAGTTTGGTGTGTTAATGTATATCATCTTGCTAACCCATTTTTGGTGGCTTGGTAGATCTGTAAGCATTCTTAGGTATTTATTTAATATGGATTCAATTATATTTTCAAAGAGTTTCATAAAATGATAATATTTTGATGCTAAAGAAAGGAGTTGACAGGTTTTTCTTCTGTTGAATGAGTTGCTATTTTCATATAAACTAAAAGGACACTTGAAAATTTTAGCAAGAAGTAGACACCATGTAACTAATTTTGTGGTTTTAAAAAAAATATTATTTGAATGTTACTGACATAGACTTTGTGATTTCTAATGTTCTTCATCACTTCAGGTTGGATATAGATTATTCATCTGTCAATGGAGGAGGCTTTAAAGGCAATGAAGGAAATTCATCTGGACAGTTACCAAAATTCTGCCATGAATGTGGAACCAAATATCCAGTGGAATGGGCGAAATTCTGCTGTGAATGTGGCATTCGAAGGATGGTCTTGTGAACATGTACCAACAAGTAAAAGAAAAATCTAAACCCAGAGTTCTGTAGATACCGCTTCATGAAAACTTAGAGCACTTCCTTCTGTCATTTCATGCTCCAAATATGCAAATATGGTAATTTTTTGAGCGCAATCCTTTTTGGCTGCATAATTTATATATACACTGTGTACATATTTTGTGTAAATAATAAACTTCAGGTACCCACAGATGTGTCATTTGGGAAAATGTTCTTTTAGCTGTCAATATATTTTCAAGTGGGCATATGTTAATTTATGGGCAGTAATTTTTTTTTTAAAGCACATTATCCCAACACAGTCTAAACTTACCTCTTTAAAATTTTGGGAGTATGGCTATTGCTTTCAGAAGATAATCGAGGAACACATTATTTTAATGTAGATACTGTCTTTCAGAGGTCATAATAATTGGTTTAGAGCTAGCAAGAAGTTCAGTGGCCATCTAGTTCAACTCTCTTATTTTACACGAGGAAATCAAGGCCCAAGAATGTTGTGACTTGCCTGAAGTAGTGTCAGATGTAGTAGATGGTTTTCTTGTAATTTTGTACTTGAAGAGAATATCTTTAGCTAAAATCTTATCAGATCATATTCTCTTTTTGCCATTGCAATTAATTTAATGAAATTTATTAAAATAGACTTACAAGCATATATTGCCCATTTTTCTAAACTTTTATTTAATAACATGCTTTAAACATACCTGTTCATTCTTTGAAAATGGAAATGAAATTCCCTTTTGAGATGCTTATTTCTAACTACAAGAATGATCCAAATTTTGTAACTCCATTTCTAAGCTAGACTTTTATTCCCTTAAAGCCTATGAAAGTGCTTAATGTAATCTTTCTTCTTTGATCCCAATTGTCTCTGTCCTTTTTTTTTGCCTCTTCCCAGTCTTCATTTTTGAGAAGAAATTTTAATTCAAAATTTCACTTTTGTGGGTTTAGAAAATGTAAATATTTATATAACATCCCTCCATAAGTAATATAAAATCACTTGTTTTTAAAAAATTTCCAATAAGTATCTAGATTTTTTTTTTAAGTATTTCACACAAAAATATATAACAGATTTTATAGGAATCCAGTTTGTCTGATGATGCAAATTCAGGATCCTTCAATCAAGAAGCAATTAATAAACTCTTTGCCAAGAGCTATACTAAGTGCTAATGATATTGAGAAAAAAACAAAAACAGCCCTTGTCCCCAAGGAGCTTATATTATAATGGGAGAAACAACATTTTAAAGTCAGAACATAACATGATAAATACAGAGTTTATGTAAAGTATCAGTGATAGAAAGCTATGAATTATAACTGGTGAGTATACAGATAATAATTCAGTCACCCTTAAGTATAGTTATCCTTTGTTACATATGTGAAATACAGATCTAGTTTTTCCTCATTTTTCCTGTAGGGTTCAGTCTTCTAATACCGATCTACATTGTAAATCAATAATTGACCATAAAAAATAGTATTTTAATGCATAGCTAAGATCTATTATGTAAGCCTTTTTTAACTTCCTATTTTAGTTGTATGTCAGGAATTCATATTAATGATTTAATTGTGACTTCCCCACAACTTTAGTTATCTCCAATTATTGCTTGTAAGTCATTGTCACTAATAGCATATGGTAGATATTAGGTTCCTAAGAGCTTCTCTTGGAAGTGGAATAGTTTGTGCTGTCACTGTTAGCATTCTTGCAGTAATTTTAATTCATTCAAATTTAATAGAATTAAATTCTACTCTAAAATGCATAGGACTGATTACAAACAAAACTTTGGTATATATGAGATTAGATTTTGACTATTTAAGTATAAAATTGCTCTGTTCTGGGGAATTGAAATGGATGTTTGCAGCAATCTTGGGTGTTCCTTTCTCCAAAATGTAAGTTATGCTTAACTTTCTATTATTTTTACTCGGTATTAAAGATTCATAAAGGGGGAGAGGGGAAGAGGAACTGTCATTCTGTCCACCAATAATCCCTTCCTATTTTTACTACTCGTTTATATTAATTAATAGGGCTAATTACACACAAAAATGATGGCATGTATTAAAATCTGTTGGACAAATCTCAAAAAAAGATTACCTAGTAATTAGATTAGAATTTAAGATTCACATTTCAGAATTTAGTTTCTGCTCTTAATATAGGTTGTTCTAACCCAAATTATGAAGAACCAAGAGGCAGCATGGCATGGTGGGAAGAGTGCTGGACTTGGAATCAGAAAACCTGAGTTCAAATCCTGCCTCAGGCACTTACTAGCTGTGTGACCATGCGCAAGTCACTTAACCTCTCTTAGCCTCAGTTTCCTCATCTGGAAAGTGGGGGTTATTATGCTTGCACTTCCTACCTCACAGGGTTGTTGTGAGGAAAGCACCATGCAGACTGTAAAGTGCTATAAATGTTAAGTTATAGAATTTTGAACATTATATTTTTCTTGTTTTCCTTTTGTTAGTCACAAAATTTTCTCTGCACAAGAAGTAGAGCTAACTGGGTTAAATCAGATAGACTGGCATATGTGTTTCTCGTAATGAATTTTATAGTGACAAATGTCTAGTTGTAATGCATGGGAAAATGATTTAACAAGGAATTGTTTCCAGAGTCCAAAGAGATTATTATGAACTGTGAGGAGATAAAATATATTTATGAATTATGAAACATACCATGACAATGTATTTAAATTCATTTTAGAATTTCCATAATTATATACATATATTGCTGTTTGATTTATTGTGCAATACTGTACTTTGGTTTTTAAGAAATTATCCTACAGCTATGCACCATTTATTTTGTTTTTATTTATTTTTGTAATGTATTTTCCAATGCTGTAGTGTAGATAATGAATTTAAGCTTGAACTGCAAATTTAAAAATCCTTTGTGTAGTCTTCTGAAATTTATTAGTTTAAGATTAAGATAACTATTATCTATTGTCCACTGTAACTTTTTATATATAATGTATGATGTGTTTGACCTATAATAAAGATATGAAACATAGCATCTTATTTTTCATTCACCTTCATAAATATGTATGTCAACACATTGGTATACCAAGAAAAAAATATATTTTGAAGTACCCATTCTTATATAAGAAAGTGATCTTTTTTAGCCGCTTGTTTTTAATGACAATAGATTTCTGAATTATCACAAAGATTGCCACAATTTTAGAGAAAATATTGGCACACTTTTGCCTAACCAATTAATAGAAGCACAGCAACCTTCTGTTGAAGGTAATCTTTTGGAATATAGAATATGAGTAAAGTATGTCTAGTTAAACAATAAACATTACTTGAATGGGGAAGTTATTAATTTGCAATAAATGTCTGGTCAAGACTAAGAATCTTGTCATAACTGTCTTAGCTAATTTCTGAAAACCTTTCTGTGACCAAAAATAGATCTGGTACATACAGGAGTTGTGATCTGCTTGGAGAAAAATTACCCACACCAATAATATGGATCCTAAAAGTAAATGGGAGGAATTCAGTTCATTATTATTAAGTTAAGAGATATTTATTGAAAATATGATTGAAATAGTAGGCATGCACAATTTTTGCTTAATGAACTCCAAGCACAATTTGAATGCTATAAGGTGAAGAGGTTGAAATGAAAAATGATACAGTAAAGGATGAAAGATTAAAGTTAAAAACTATTGCTTTAGGCAGCAAATTTAGTTTTATGCCTTGTGTTATTTAGATCTCCAGTACGGCTTTCAGTTAAGTGTCCAACTTAAAACCATACAATGTGATGTAGTGGGAAGAGGGTCCTGGTCTTGGATTCACTGAAATTCTGGACTCAATCCTGGACTCTGACTGTGTACAAGATGGTCTTTTCTGTATCTGTTTCTGTAATCTATATATCTTTATATATGTTAATTGGAAATACCACTCTCTAAGGGTTTGGGGGATTAAATGAATGATGTGTATAAAGTGCTTTGGAAACCTTAGAGAACTAAGCACCAGCTATGTAATTGTTAAAATATTGTCAATACTAGGGGGCAGCTAGGTGGCTCAGTGAATACAGCATCAGCCCCTGGAGGCAGGAGGGCCTGAGTTCAAATCCAGCCTCAGACAACACACACACACACACACACACACACACACGAAACTAGCAGTGTGTCCTTGGGCAAGTTACTTAACCCCAGTTGCCCTCCAAAAAGCAAAAATAAATAAAAGTAAAAAATAAGTAAATACTAATGACCATTGAAGTCATGCTTTAAGTCCTCAAATTGACGTGGAGGGGACTTAATTCTTTCATAGTTATTTCAGACTGCAAGTTCTGGGTCCACACATCAAGAAAGTTCGTATAAATCAAGCTTGGTCATAATACTTTTTTTGGATAAAAAAGTCTGTTTGAAAGGATTTTATTTTAACATTTTTGAATATCAGTGATATTGGCCTAGAGTTCTCCTTTATTTTATTCTCACGTCAAGTCAATAAGCATTTATTAAGTACCTATGCGGTGCCATATAAAAAGAAAGGTTGAAGGAAGCCAGGAGGCAGAGATGAGGAGGGAGAATAGTCTGGTTATGGGGGCAGCCAAAAACAATGCATGGTATGTCTTGTGAGAGGAATGGAAAGGGAGGAGGACTTTTCTGCATAATCCAAGATGAGAAGCAAGATGTAAGAATTCTGGAAAACTAGGAAATGGTCAGGTTTTATAGGAGTTTAAAAGCCAAACAGGACAAATTTTGTAGTTCATTCTTGGAGGAATAGGGAGCCACTGGAATTTATCAAATATAGGTGGTGGAGCGGTTTGTGGGACATGGTCATCCTGCTTTCCTCATACTTTGGATTAAGCAGTTTTAACGGAAACAAAAAAGGGATTTTTTAAGAAACAAAAACTCAAGCAAGCACAGAGATATTCTTAGGTTATGTTTGTTATTGTTTACAGAAGAAAGGACATTTCTTTTGTATTGATCAACCTGGATGGGAAAAGAACAATTCAAAGTCAAATTATACACATAAGTGTGTGTGTGTGTGTGTGTGTGTGTGTGTGAAAGAGGGGTCTGTAAACCGACAGACATCATGGAATTTGTAGTTCAGAGGAACACATTTGAGGAGGGACAGGGTCAAAGGACAGAATAGAATAAATGGGGAGCAGGATAGATGGAGGGAAATATGATTAGTCTTTCACAACATGACTATTATGGAAGTGTTTTGCATGACTACACATGTATAACCTATATCAAATTGCTTGCCTTCTCAGGGTGGGTGGGGAGGGAGGAAGGGAGAAAATTTGGAACTCAAAAAAGTTTTAAAAATGAATGTTAAAAATTGTTTTTACATGCAATTGGAAATAAGATATATGAGCAATGGGGTATAGAAATCTATCTTGCCCTACAGGAAAACAAAAGGAAGGGGATAAGAGAAGGGGGGGGGGGGTGATAGAAAGGAGGGCAGATTGGCGGAAAGGGTAATCAGAATGCATCCCATCTTGGAATGAGGGAAGGGGAGAGATGGAAAGAAAATCAAACTCAAAATCTCATGAAAGTGAATGTTGAAAACTAAAAATCAATGAATAAAAAGGGAAAAAAAGAAACATGCTATCCACCTCTAGACGAAGAGGGGATGGACTCAGAGTTCAGACTGAAAAGTACTTTTTTTTGACCTGGCTAATACAAAAATTTATTTTGCTTGACTATACATAACATAATGGGTTTTGTTTTTCTTGCTTTCTCAGTGGGTACAGGAGGGGAATGCAGAAAGAACTCAAAACTGAAAATAAAATACAATTGAAGAAATTAGAATCTAGCAGTGGGTGGCAGCGTGCTTCATCCAATGTGGGGAGGGAGAGGTGTTTGGCTGAGGAGACCTAATTACTTCCTCATAATTATATCTTCATTCTTAGTTCTGAGGCAACTGCTCTGTCTCTCACTGATCTGCTATGTCTCCAAGCAAGGTTTATTTCTTCAAGCAGTCCCCTTTCGGGTCTCTGCCTTTGCTCCTACCACTGACTCAGAACACAGGACCACAGAACAGAGGGTAACCTAGCTCCTTTATCTCCTCTCTGGGATCTCTTTTCTTTTTTTTTTTTTTGAGGGGCAGGGCAGGGCAATTGGGGTCAAATGCCTTGCCCGAGTTCATACAACTAGTAAGTGTTAAGTGTCTGAGGTAATATTTGAACTCAGGATCTCCTGATTTCAGAACTGGTGCTCTATTAACTGTGCCACCTAGCTGCCTCTGGAATCTCTTTTCTTCTTGAATTTGCATTGTTTCTCACTAGGCTCTTCTTTTTTCATTTAAAAAAATAATTAATTTTTAGTTTTCAACATTTACTTCCATTTTAAGTTTTAAATTTTTTCTGCCTCCCCAAGACAGCATAAAATCTGATATAGGTTCTACATATACATTCTTATTAAACATATTTTCACATTAGTTATGTTTTATAGGAGAATTAGAATAAATGGGAAGAAACATGAGAAAGAAAAAACAAAGCTAAACTAAAAAAGAGAGCAAATAGTATGTTTTGATCTGCATTCAGATTCCATATTTCTTTCTCTGGATGTGGATGGCCTTTTCCATCATGAGTCTTTCAGAGTTGTCTTAGGTCTTGCATTGCTGAGAAGAACTAAGTCTATCAAAGTCAGTCATCACACACTGTAGCTGTTACTATGCACATTATTCTCTTGTTTTTTCTAACTTCAGTCAGCATCAATTCATATAAAGCTTTCCAGGTTTTTCTGAAGTCCACAAGCTTATCATTTCTTATAGCACAATAGTATTCCATTACATTCATATACCACAACTTGTTCAGCCATTCTCCAATTGATGGGCAACTCCTCAATTTCCAGTTCTTAGCCACTACAAAAAGAGCTGCTATAAATATTTTTTGTACACATGGATCCTTTTCCCATTTTTATGATCTCTTTGGGATACAGTCCTAGAAGTGGTATTACTGGGTCAAAGAGTATATATCTTTTTATAGCCCTCTGGGCATAGTTCCAAATTGCTCTCCAGAATGGTTGGATCACCTCACAACTTTACCAACAATGAATTAGTGTTCCAACTTTCCCACATCTTCTCTGACATTTATCATTTTCCTGTTTTGTCATATTAGTCAATCTGATAGGTGTGGCACAGTACCTCAGAGCTGTTTTAATTTGCATTTCAGTAATCAATAGTGATTTAGAGCATTAATTTCTTTTGCATTGTCTCTCATTTGTTCTTTTCCCGTCCCTTAGGAAGAAGGGATACTGAGTGTTCAGTCATGGTATCTTAGTTCTCAAAAGGTTCAAGAAGCTAAGTACTGGTAAGTTCCTACTTTCTCCCCTACTTCGGAAATTCTGTAATCCCTTGGAAAATCAGCCATATTATACTCGACACATGGAATTACACACTACAGCATCAAAATAAACACCAGTACTTAAGAGAATAAGAATGACTAATCCTGAAATCCAGGAAATGATCTCAGTGATTTGAATGATACTCATTCACAGTAAATACATAAAATACATGCAATAGACACAGTTTTAAAAATATTATTTTATTATATTACTTATGTGTCAATGATTTAAAATAGAAATTGTGTTCATTTTACATCCCATGAACTTAACACATTTTTTTTTTCAATGAATACATCCTGTTCGTTCCCAATAACAGTGATGTCAATAACTTGGCATTGATTAGAATGTAAGTCAGTGAGCTGGTAAATCCCCATTTACAACCTCCTTCCATTTCCTTGTTCCTTAAGCTTTTCTACACTAGCCCATTTCAAAGTCAAGAACTACGTCTTGTTTATGGTATAAGTCTCACTGTCATTCAGATCTCTGCTGGCAAATGTGACTGGTTTATGGTGATTTTTTAGGATTTTTCCCATGTCTTCTGGGCTGGATTCTGTACAGGTAGGACAAAAAGGTTGTTTGGATCTGTACAGTCCAGCACTGCTGAATTGTGAGGTAGTTGGACATGTCTTTGAAAACTTATTCATATCTATTTGTTTACCACTCTCCAAAGGGCTTTGTATATTAATACAATTTTGTATTTCCTGCCCATCTGCTGTTGGGTCTGTTTAGTTATCTATGCACAAGTGAGGTTTTTCAGTCATTTAGCAATGGAAACATCTTAACAAATTTGTGATAATACCTGCCAAATTCTAGAAAACTCCTTACTCCTCAAAAGTTCTATGGGCATAGCCAAGTCAGAAGCACTTTTCTTCCATAGGTCAGTTCACAAAAGTTGTTGGGTTGCTATATGACCTACATATTTGACAGAAGCACTGGCAGTAGTCAATGGAATACTTTGAACCATTTTCTTCTAGACTATGGTTCTTAACTTTTGTTGTGTTATTGACCCTTTTGGCAGTTTGATGAAGCCTAAAGATTCCTTCTCAGAATAAGGTTTTAAAATACATAGAAATATGAAGGAAGACAAATATATTAAAATTTAATTTTCAAAATATTTATTAAAAGGTTCGCTGATCCTACATTAAGAAACTTTGATCTAGACAATCTAAGACATTAATCAGCTTCTCCTTGTGTTCTTCCATGATCTTCTCAATGGCATGAATGCCTGTTCATTTGCTTTGACCATTTACTCCTTTAATTACCACTCTAACTTCAATCTTATGTGGTCTTTGCATCTAATTTATATTTCCAATTACTTACTTCATTAGTCTTTAGAAAGTGTCAGGTGCTACTAAGATGCTTGGGGAATACACACAAATTGATAAATTCATCCAAGTAGATGAAAGCAGACTTCTCATCTTCTGCCACAGGAACTGGGTAGCAGCTAATGGGAACCTCTCACTGCCTAATAGAGAATCCAGACCTTCTTGGCTTCTTAGCAGAGTGTATCACACCATTTATTTGGTTCAAAGTCTAGTAATCTACATAACTTTTTATCCTTCTGTACCACTTTTATAGGTGGTGCACATGGGCTACTGGACTTCACAAAGATGCCATTTTCTTTTTGCTTTTTTTTGGAGGGGAGAGGGCAGGGCAATTGGGGTTAAGTGACTTGTCCAAGGTCACATGGCTAGGAAGTGTTAAGTGTCTGAGGCTGGGTTTGAACTCAGGTCCTCCTGATGCCAGCGCCGGTGCTCTATTCACCGTGCCACCTAGCTGCCCCCAAGATTCCACTTGCAAGGAGTAGCAGCTGCTCCTTGAGATGATCCCTGAGGCCATCAATCATAGATAAAGAAAATTTTCTCAGATTTTTCCTGGAATGGTTGGGAGCTGGTCAGCTATATCCTATGGGTTGCTCTTGATCATGTGGTAATACATCTATATTCTTCCTGAGTTTCTGCCTCAACCATTATCTCTATTTTTCTGTACTTTCCCTTAGGGGCTCCAAGTATTCAAATGAAGGGCCTCCAATATTCTTCATTAAACAATTCATGTTTTTCCTTCTTAGATGCCTACCAATTCTGCAGTAGTACTGTTGTACACTCAGTCTTCTCCAGGAGGCTAAGGATTTTGTGCTGAGAAAATTCCTAATCTTGGACCTAGCCACAAGTGAAGCTTCTCTGTGCAGTCCAACCCTCCCCTTTTTCACAGGTAGCGTTCCTTTGTATGACATAAGGGAACTAATTCTTAAGTCCCTTTTTGACATAGTGGATGTAGCTATGGTCTGTCTCCCTGGTCAAAGATGGTCAGATGCATAGGTTAAGGAATAAGAGGACAAGGTAATACATAGATTCTGTAAAGCAGAGGAGTGAGGAGGGGAATAGGGTATCGAAGGATAGTGGGGAGAAATAGGAAGGAGGAAAATAGACAAGTAGTTATAGCTTAGAATGTGAATGGAATGAATTTACCCATAAAATGGAAACTGATAACAGATTAAAAAAGTTGAATTCAACAATATGTTGCTTTTAGGAAATGCTATAAAAATAAAGGTCAGGAGTAGAATTTATTATGTAAAAAAAGCAGGGGCAGTAATCATGATCTCAGGCAAAGTTAAAGCTAAAATAGATTGAATCCAAAGGAAAAAATAGGGAAACTACACTATGTGTCAACAGTATTATTCAACATTGTTTTAGACCATTTAAAATAACTAGCCAATATAAAATACTTGAGAATATATTTGCCAAAACAGATACAGGAACTATATGAACATAAACATAAAACACTTTTTATACAAATGAAGTCAGATCTAAATAACTGAAGTAATATTTATTGTTTATGGGTAGGTAAAGCCAATATAATTTTTAAAAGGACTATTTTATCTAATGTATTGATTTAATGTCATCCCAATTAACTACTAAAAATTATCTTACTAAGTCAGAAAACATAAAAACAAAGTTCATTTGAAAGTACAAATGGTCAGGAACTTCAAAGAAACCAGGGGAAAAAAGATGTAAAGAAAACAGATTCAGTAGTATCAAACCTTAAACTATATTATTAGGTGAGAGCATTGTTGAAGTATAAAATGGATAATTTTTATTACTTTAAATTAAAATTTTTCTTGTATCAGTAAAACCTATGTAGTCAAGAATAGAAGGAATGCAGAAAATTTAGAAAACATTTCATAGAAAATCTCTCGGTTAGGATGTGATTAGGTTGAAATATTGCTCTGGTGTAGGAAATTATGAGCTGGTTGGAATCATGGAAACATGTAAAAACTTGGACTTTTGAAGGAAGATGCTATCCACCTTCAGAGAAACTGATGAGGAAAAAAGCATAGCAAACTCTTACATGTATGTGTATGAGTGTATACATGTATATTTAAAGATATCTATGTAAATGTATTTATGTTTATATATCCATGTGTATAATATACACATATATGTGCGTGTATATTTATGTATATATGTATGTATGTATATAACTCCATTCTTAATTGTAGCCTTCTTTAAGATGGGGTGGAGAGGAAGGGAAAAATAAAGTAAAAAGAACGCAGCAGAGAACAAAAGAAAACCTACGAGTAAACAAAGCTGGGCGACTTTGAAAACAATGTGTAGTATTTATTATATTGGTTTTCTTGAAATGAAAATTTATTGCTTTATATTGAGCCCTTTCATGTTTTACGGTGTACATCACAATGCTTTTTTTCTTTTTTATTATTCTGTATTTAAGTTTAAAATAAAATTTTAAAACATACAAAATAAAAAAAATCAACAAAGCTTTTCAAGTAACTTATATACCATCTGATCAATATATTGATCCATAATAATTATACTCAACAAACTGACCAAAATGAAGCAAAGTGGACTTGCAATATTATGCCATTAATTCAAGAAGCAATGCTCTAACAATTACGAGAGTAACAATAAAAAATATGCAAATAGCAGCAATGACAGTATTCCATTTGTAATATGAAAGGCAATTATATGGCATTTAATGTCAACATTGTCATCATTGAAGGCAGACTTTCACATATAAATTCAATGTAGGAATGTAGCAATTGAGTGCAATGGGAGGAAATCACACATTGGAGAATTATCAACCAAATATGATAAATAAAAATAAAAAAAAAGAAAAGAAGATTAAAGAAAGATAAAAAGACAATTATTTTTTTCAGGATGAACTCTCACTTCTTTTCAAAAGTAAAATTCTTTTTAAATTTTGAGTTCCAGATTGTCTTTCTTCCACCCCTCCCACAACAACTGAAAAGGTAAACAATATGTCCATTATCCATGTGAAATCATGCTAAACATTTCCATATTAGGTATATCACAAAACAAAGCAAAAGAAAAATTTAAAAATGAGAAAATTATACTTCAGTTTGCAATCATAGTTCAATTCTTTCTCTGGAAATATGTATTTTTTTTATCATTTTTATCATGAGTGAGCTTTCAATTCTAACAGTGGTGTTATGCTTCTGGAAGTGCAAGTTAAAATCATTTGGCTTAAAGCCACTTTTCTGAGTTCAGCATTCTTTCTCCCTAGTTCTGCAATCTGAGCTGTGATTCTCTTACTCAATGACCTTGACCCTGTCCCTGTTGTAATGGGCATCTTTTTTTTTTAAACTTGTTTAGGATGGAAAAATGGGAAAAATAAATCTGCCTGATGGACTATCTTGTATAACAGGTATTTCCACCATCAAATAATTTGCCTCATTTTGTGTCCAGATCAAGATTAACTTTTATTTCTCTGCTTTAAGGAAACTATATTAATATGTATCAATATAAACCATGATTTGCAAGGACCAAAGATAAAGCATGCTACCCACCTCCTGCGAGAGAGGTGATGGATTTAAAATGTAAAATGTTATTTGGGGCCTTTTTTGGACACGTCCAATGTGAAAATTTGTTTTGCTGGACTAGGCATATTCATTACAAAGCTTTACTTTTTTTCTTTCATTCTTCTCTCTCTCTCTCTCTTTCTCTCTCTCTCTCTCTCTCAGGATCATTTCTATCTGAACACCATTAGAACTAAAATGAGAAGAAAGACATAAGAGTAACAATAATGTTAAGAGTTGATATTTAAATGTTACTTTAAATTTTGCAAAGTGCTTTATATACATTATTTCATTTATCTATTAGGCATCCAATTTGAAATAATTTACATTTTCTCTGACTCTATCTTCAAGTGAACCTGTATCATCTGCTTTGTATAAGTAATTATTATAATTTACAACAATGGAACAGTGATCTCATCAATGCAGGTGCTTCCTCCACTGGTGTAGATTGTAACCCATCGGTGCCTTTGCATCTTATTCATAATTATTTTCATGCTATTTTATAGGTAGCCCATAGGAGGTCATCCCAATGGCCTGGAAACCTTCCCCTAGATTTTAAAATGTTCCAGCTGGCTACTAGTTACCTCTGGTCCTCACTATATAACTGATCTACCTTCTTTTGCATCCACACATGTCCTTAATAGTATAATTAATGTCAGTTCTTGCACATAATGCATCCTAGGTGATGCTCTGAAGTTGCCATGTATCCTCCTATTGTGCTTTGGGTTACCTGACATTCTGATTCTTATGAAATCATGGTTTGACATGAGTCATAGCCCTAGGACATTAAAAACATGGAGTTCCGTAGTAAGACCAATTTGCAATAGTTGAAAATGCTGCAGAAATCTCCAAATGCAACCCAGTCTACTCTCCTCCTCCTCCTTTTCAATTTTGCACTCAGCTCAGTTCAAGTTATCAACAAGTATGTATATTTACAATGTGTCAGGCTCTGTACTTAGTGCTGGAAATGCAAATACAAGAAGAAAGAAAGACAGTGCTTGCCCTCGAAAAGCTTAAATTCTACTGGGGGAAGATAACCCATAAAAGGAAAGTGGCAGGGAGGTGTGTGAGGAGAGAAGAGATAAATGTAAGGAGTACAGAATGGAGAGAAATGAAGGCATGGTTAGCCTGGACATCTTTCTAAAAACAGAGTTTCTGAGAGGAACCATACAATCAGAGGGAGAGGCAGAGGGTACTTCCAGTATGTGAAGTCCAATGGTGGAGTGAACTTCCAGAGTGAAAAGGTTTCTGTGGCATGGTAGAGAAAGTCCAGATAGTCAAGAATACAGTCTGAAGAGTATTAAAACTCATATTTCAATTCAATAAATATTTAATCTATTGCTAGGCACTGTAGGGGGAAATAAAGAAAGAAATATGACAAAACATTTGACATTTATATACATTAAATGTGAACTCACTATCAAACAATTATACCAAGTACTAAATGTAACATAATAAAATAAAAATACAGGATGCAACGTTAAGTGTTAAGAGAGAATCACGGTGATCAAAAATATCATCCAAGAGGTATTGCTTGACATACACTGTTGAGGTCAAGAGGAAGAAGTTGCAGAGAGAGCATTCCAGGCTGTAGGAATAGCATGACCAAAAGCAGAGTAGCAGGGATAAGAAATAGGAAGAAACATGTAGAGATGGAGCAAATCTCAGAAATCATCTAATCACAGCCCCTTAATTTGACTGACGAAGACATTAAGTGATTTTGCCCAGGAAACATAGTTAGCAAGTAGAGGAGCTGAGATTTGAACTTGGTGTGTTCTAACTTCATTTCCAGTGGTCTTTCTGCATCTCAATGTCTGGTTGAATCCGCATGCCCTGCTGTTTCACCATTATGTGATGTAGTGCCATAAAGAGACAAACCTGATTAGAGTGGGAGGGTATGTGTAGGGGTGCTGTCGAGGGTTAGCTCTGAGGGGTCTGTCATGGGCATGTATCCAGGCTAAGGACCCCCTTGAGCCTGTCTCCCCCCATCCGGGCCCAGTATCTCAGGATGTTGACTCACCACTCTCCCGTTACTCATCCCCCGTGCAAGGGAGGCTTGGAACATTCTGGCTGTCCCTAAAACCCTGGTGGCTTGAGTGATAAAGTAGTGACGTATGAGAAAAGAAAGCAAGAAAGCATTCCACGGGAGTAGCCTCCTGCAAAGTTGCAAGTTAGGTGCCTCATGTAACAAGCTACATGAAGTTTCCCATGAGAAAGTATGATGTAAGTGCTTTAGCTATAGTATATAAACTTGGACCCTCAGATACTTAGTTGAGATTTGCTTGGTATACAGTAAGCTTATGAATGCAATCTCCGCCTGGACCATGGACTCATTCACGTTCACACTTCCACGTTTTGGTTGGTGCTGTAAGTGCAGGCCACAGGTATGGACTGGGGAGTGGTGGAAGATAAGGCTAGATGGATTTTATTTCCTCTCTTGTAAGTACAAATGCCAATCACAGAAAATAAAATAAATTATTATACCATATTATTGCATATGCCTTTTATTAAGAAAGGAGTAATGTTACTCAAAGCAATAAAGTTATAAGAATCTATCAAAATATATATAAAAAGATATGTAGTAAAAATTAAATATGTACATATCATTAATAAAATGTCTATATATTATTCTCTGAAAAAATACTCATCATATAAAGGTTACTTAGATAAATTTTGCTATGTACATAAAGGTCAAAATTAGTTTTTCACTAAGGTGAAAACTATTCTGACAGCTTATAGTCCTCACTCTCCTAACACTGTCTTATATTTACCTGTCTGGACATATGTCATCTCTCAGGGGAATGTAAGTTTCTACAAGACAGAGACTTCATTTGGCTTTTGTCTTTTCATCTCTGATTGCTTGAGTAGAAGAGGCCCTCAGCAAATGCTTTTTCAACTGAATTGAATGGAGACTCTGACACTTTATTTTCAAGTTGTTCTCTCTCTGTCGACAATTTCTGCTTCGTGGAGCTCTTTGGTTTGTGGCTTGTGTGCATGGATGCTCCCTTTTAAGAAAGTAAGCACGCTCCTGTTCTCTTGGGCATTTGTTAGTGTCCCACTGTCAGATGTGAAGCATGTCTTGTAGGCTTGAAGATGCCTTTCCCCCCACTCAATACAGTATAATGGAAGCTAAAGAGAGATTGTATTGTTTAGTGAAAGAAATGAAATGTTAATTGGGAATCCTGCTGTACTTTTTTATATTGCACAAAATGTATTATTATACTAGGTCTTTGAAGTTTTCAGCTGAGCAGTAAAAAAACAAAAACCCTTACAAGTTATTGCAACAGAGAACACAAAGGATTAGGTATCTTGTTGTTCTGCACATGTCATCTGTTCCAGAATAAAGGTAGGTGCATGAACGTCCAGGTAGTTATCAAGTAGCTTTTATTGTGTATTGTCATCTTCTCTTTCATTAATTTGCTTCTGTCTACTGGTGCCTGCAGTGGAGTTGGGTAGAATTCACGGTCACTTGCTCACGGTGCCATAGCTTTGCCAGCATAAATACAGTAGCTTCTAGCATGGAGATAGATAAGTGTGAGCAGATAAACACTTGCAGAATGCAAGTGAAAGCTGATCAAATTGTGGGGCTTCCATGCCATCACAGTTGTTTCAGTGCCCATTGGCATTCATGTTCAAAATTTTCCTCCAGCAATTGCTAACATCAGATATCATTTTTTGTATTAGGCATAAACATTTATTATGTTTTTTCCGATCCTTGGAAGATTTTTCTCCCTATAATGACAAATAACAATTTCTATAGCTCTCATCTTCACATGAAACACAATTAAAGTATTTGTTGTTATTCAGTCAATTCAGTCATGACTGATTCTTTGTGACCTGTTATGGGAATGGGAATTTAAGATCTTCCCTGCCTCTAGGCCCTTTGATAGGCTTAAGTGACTCTGAGAACCTTCCTTGATTTGAAAATATGCTCCACCCCCTAATAGGCTGAATGTGGTCACATGGAGCCTGTGGCAGGAGGCTTTCTTTTCAGGAACACCCACACCTTGTTGCTTCCTGATTGGGCAGTGGGTCAAGAACATTGTGACATTCTCTGACCCAGGAGAAAGCTATATATACCCTGATGTGAGATTTTGCTTTGGGGCTCACTTTGAGAAGAGTTATGTGATTTGACCAGATGAGACTCTGGACAGCTGTTGAGCCCCGGGTTTTGAAAACCCAGATGTTGGTGCTTCCCTCTCTGGTAACTGTGACTAGGTATGGATGTAATGGTCAGAAGCCTGACCTGCTGATCTGTTTCTCTGCCTGTATTTGCTGTCTGCTTGTAACCTCTGTTTGTATTCTCTGAAGTTTGGGGTGCTGACCTTTTTCCCCTGAACTAGGTAAATGACATATGTTCTATTAAAGCAAGATTGTTAAAACATTTTGAGTTGCTTTCCTTTAGAAAAGCAGATCTAAGAATCTGTATTAGCAGTCATCCTGGGTATGCTAGGGTACTTGCTGCTACATGACCTTATTTGGGGATTACTTGGCAAAGATACTGGAGTGGTTTGCCATTTCCTACTTCAGCTCATTTTATAGATGAGGAAAGTGAGGCAAACAGGGTTAAAGTGACTAGCTTAGGGTGACACAGGTAATAAGTGTCTGAGGCTAGATTTCAACTCAAGAACATGAGTCTTCCTGGCAAATGTACCATCTAGTTGTCTGTGATTAAATTATACACACATATTTTGTTTTAAACATTTCTTTTTCCCTCTCCTCAAATTATCATGTAAAGGCAGGTAGGTCATACAGCTGGAATCAAAAAGACTTGAGTGTCAATCCTACTTCACATATGCAATAGCTGTGTGACCCTGTGCAAGTCACTTAACCTCTCTCAGTCTCACTGTCATTTGTAAAATGGGGATGATAAGCACTTACCTCCCAGGGTTATTGTGAGGGTCAAATGAGATTATATATATATAAAGAGCTGGGTGAAAAGGTACTCTAGAAATGCTAGCTGTTATTTTTTGTCTTTAATAACAACAACAACAACAAGTATTATTATTATTATTATTGTGGCTAGCATTTGTGTAGCACTTTAAGGTTTGCAAAGACCTAAGAAGGAAAAGGAATAGGTATAGGGACTAGCACTGTAATTTCAATGATACAGGCAGCGCTTAGTTGAGTAAACTCCCTTTGCTTAGCAACTTAAAGTCATATATATATATGTGTGTGTGTATATATACACACACACACAAACATGTACATATACACACATGTATATGTATACATGTGTGGTTACAGGTAGGCACATATATATGTGTGGATGAATGCATATACTTAGAAAATAACATATATGTATATATGTGTATGTATATATTGTGACCAGTATGTAGAGCAGGTACATAGATAATCAGTCCTACCTTGGTACCAGTGAAAAACTGCTCATTTCCAGGAAAAGTCAGACTAAGTATGGAGAAGTTAACTTCTAGGAGACTGTACAGCAGGTGACATGCATCAAAAATTACACAAAAGTACCACTTTAAAGTTTAGGTATGTATAAATTTTATATATACACACATACATGTATATTTGTATTTATATGTGTATGTATACACACATTTATAAATGTGTCTCCGTGTGTTTGTATATATAGGTATATACACAGAGAGAGAGACACCCTGATCATAAATAAAGACTGAATAACTGAGAATGGTCATGGAAGAGGGAGGATTCTGGGAAGATGGTGGAATAGGTCAGAAAACTTTAGACTCTCCAAGTTTACTCCACAAAAAAAAAACAACAACAGAACATCTCCTCAAAGTGAACATGAAGCAGCAGAAATAAACAAAAGTCCAGGTAAGGCAGTTGTCCTCCTAAGACAACATGAGAATACCCTAGGAAAGACTGGACCTCCAGAGTTGGAGGCTTGTCCTGAGTGAAGGGCAAATACCTCCAGGGAATCAATAAACAAGAAGCCCTGAGGGTCAACTGTGTTGGGAGGCAGCCTTGGCCTCAGGAACTTTCACCTCATGAACGTGTCAGGGCTGGAAGGCTGAGTGGGAGAAGAATGGAAGAACTTCCAATGTCAAAGGACCCCAAGCACAGCTGTACTAACCAGACAGGGTTACCAGGTAACCAACAGGCTGTCGTGTGGCAGAAGGTACTAGCATATACCTGATGAGTGGAGTAGCAGAAGGGCAGGGACCCTGCTGGCTATGGGCACTTATAGGAGAGCTGAGTCCCTGGTTTTGGTTCCGGCACAAGGAGGCCAATTGAAAGTTGCAGTCTCTGGAGGGACTACAAGGAGCAAGAGCTCTTGTAGGACAGTATGATTAAGGGCCCTAGCTTTACCAGTAGAGGGGAGCACCCAAGGCTGGGGATCCAAACAGAGCTCAGAAAATAACAGTAAGAAGGACCTGAGTCCTAGGGCCTCATTCCCCACACCTTGGGACTAGTGCTTGAATATCAATAATAAGCGGCTAAAAATAAAATAAAACAAAAAAAAATTGAGTAAGCAAAGGAGAAAGAACCCAACCAGAGATAGCTACCATGGACTTTCATACACAATCTCTGAGACAGGATATGATTGTGATGGAATACTGCTGGGATATAAGAGATAATGAGTTGGCTTGTTTAGAAAAAAATATGAAAAGATTGGACCTATGAAGGAAGATAATATTTACCTCCAGAGAAAGAAGTGACAAATTGAAATATGCATAATATGATCTTATATATATGTATATATGTGTATGATTATAGATGTGGATATAATGGTGTATATATGTGTGTGTGTATATATATGTACATATATACACACACACATGTATATTATATATTTGTGTTTAACTGTAGCCTTCTCTGGGACAGGAGGTTGTAAGGGGAGAAGAGAAGAAAAAAAGAAAGTAAAAAGTACACAGCAGAGAACAATAGACAATGGAGAAGGAATCAGAAAAACCGGATTGCTTTGAAAACAATGTGTAGTATTTGTTACATAGGTTTTCATGAAATAGAAGTATATTGCTTTATATTGAATCTTCTTTTATATTCTACTGTGTACATGGAAATGTTCTTTTATCCCCTCATTTTGTATTTAAGTTTAATATGAATTAAAAAAAAAAGAATGGTCATGGCTGAACTGCACTGGGTTGAAAGATGCTACAGAAGGGTGGTCCCCTGGTCAAAAAGGGACAGAAGCAGAAAGAGTCGCAGATCCAGATTTCTGTGGAAGGAGCAAAAAAGGTAGGGGAATGAAAAAGACAAATTCCACATTGGATCTACAGGATGCTTTTTGTTGGCAGACAAAAAGCCTGAATACCATTACAGGCCATTCATGATTTGTACAAGTCAGATATGAGGGAGAAAAGCATGGCTATTTTATGACCAGTACCACATTTAGGAAAAGTTCTCAAAGATAAATTATGGAGCAGGAATTTCTATGTTCTTTGTAATGATGGGTCCTGAGCTAAGTCAGCTATGATATATAAACATCATTGCTATCATGTTGTTTTCCCCCAAAGATGAATGTTAAAAAAATATAAACATCAATGAGAAAGAAATTTCTCCTGCATTTTTTGGAACATATTCTTTTGTCTTCCTTCCAAGGTCTCTTGGTAATTTAAAAGCATAACCAATCTGAGAAAGGTTGCTAAGCCCCAGTCAGAAAACTGAAGGCAGTGGATTTGACATCTACTATGAGGCATGTTCTCTTGGGTTGGAGATGTCATAGGGACACTTTGGGGATGATTGCTCCAGTCCAGAGTGAATCCTGAAGGGTGTAAAGAGTCTTCAGGTGGACAGATTGTTTCAGGCAGGTTGTTGGGGGAGCATCCTTGCTCTTTTTCTCTCCAGATCACTTTTTAAAATGTCAAGTTTCAAAATAATGCTGTTCAAAAAGGGCTCCTCTTAATAACCCCTTTTATAAAATTATATATAATTTTTAAAATAAATTACATACAGAAAAACAAAGTTAAAAGAAACCCACAGGCTTTTTGAGAATAGGGGCCTATTTTTTTTGAGAAACTAGGACGAAAATAAGGGTATTTTACCATGATCTTGAAGCAGGGTCCTCCTGTCTTTTTCTCTGTTCCATTCACCTAGAAGAGAAAAATGTCATGTCAAGATGTGATGTAGGTTGTAACAAAATTGTATGACAGAAACTGGTATTGGCCTTGGGTAAGTAGATGAGAAAAAATGCAATTCCAAAAGTGTTCTTTTAATGAGGATGATTTTTCAGTTCATAATGAAAATCACAAGGAGTATTTTATGAATTATATACTGAAGAACAGAACTGAAGTGGAATATGGAAAAGGATTGCTCTCCAGAGAGTGTGATACAAGGCGAGAACAATGGATTTGGAGTTAGAGGACCAAGATTCAAATCCTATTTCTGTCATTAATGGCCTCTGTGACCTTGGGGAGGTCATCTGACCTCCATGATCCTCTGTTTCCTCATCCAAAGAATGGGGTTGGAGTAAAGGGCTAGACTATATGGCCTCTAAGGCTTAAATCTATGATCTTAGAAAGGAAGCTAAATAGTAAAAGAGAAGATCAATTCTTACTGAACTCTTGGTGGGAGAGACTTCACTAGCAGAATGGATTCTTCCTGTCTTTCTTTCTAATTTTTTTTCTTTCTCCTAAAAACCAAAACAAACAAAAATGTGCCATAGTTAGGATATTGATGATCAAACTTTGATTTATTTTTGTGTGTGTGTTGATCTTTCTCTAACTCTCAATGATAAGAATGGCATCTCCTATTAGTTTTGTTCATAGTTCTGATGGCTTCTTATCACCTCTAGGATCAAACATAAAAATCCTCTTTGACATTCAAAGCCCTTCATAACCTATCCCCCCTCCCTCCTCTCCAGCCTTCTTACACTTTACTCTCCAACACATCCTTTTTGATTCCATGACACTGGCCTCCTTGCTGTTCCATGAACAAGATGCTCATTCTTTTGGCTCCCAGCATCCTCTCTGCCTGTCCTCCATGCCTGGAATGCTCTCCCTCCTTCCCCTAGATTACTGACCTTCCTTAGCTTCAAGTCCCAACTAAAATCCCACCTTCTACAAGAAGCCTTCCCTCAGCCCTTTTTTAATTCCAGGGCTTTCCCTTCCCCCACTCCTCTTAATTCCAGAGCCTTTCTTTTAATTATTTCCTATTTATCCTGTATGTGGTCTGCTTTGTAAATGTTGTTTGTATATGGTTTCCATCCATTAGATTGAAAGCTCCTTTAGGACAGGGACTGTCTTTTGCTTCTTTTTGTTTAGTATGATGCCTGGAACAGAGGAGACTCTTAATTGTTTATTGACTGAAGCTGGAAAACAGGCTAGTAAAGAGTCGTAGGAAAAAAAGAGGAACTTAGTCCCTGGACACATCCGTTCCACTATTATTTAATGAGAATAATCAGTGAATTATTTATTGATCACTCACGATGTGCCTTGCACTGTGATAGGTAAAATAAGTACTTCCTATGAGTTACATGGAAGAATCATAAGATGTGATCTCTGGTTGCAAATCAATTGGAATTCAGTTAAAGAGGCAACTCTCTAAGAAAACAATTCCAGAATGGATTCTGAGGTGCCAACACCCTTCCAGCTACACTGTTATCTAAATTTTTTATTTTTTGTGGTTTCTTGGAAATGTGATTTACTTTTCTATTACATCTTCTTGGACTTCTTAGTTATTATAAAGATAGCTATGGCTTTTGTGGATTTATTTTGTGTCCTGCTACTTTACTGAAACTATTGCTTCAGTGAGTTTATTTGCTGACTTTCTGAGTTTTCTAAGGAAACTATCATGTCATTTGTAAATAGCAACAATTTTGTGATCCCTTTGCCATACTTTTATTTTTTTCTCTTCTTTATTACTATTATGAGCATTTCTAGAATTATGTAAAATAATAGTAGGAAAAGGAGATCCTTGCTTTATATCTCTATTTTTAGGAAAGTTTTTAGCATTTCTCCATTGAACATAATAGCTTTTTATTTTAAATATATACTTTTCATTTATTAAAATTGACCACTGTATGCGTTGTATTTTGTTGAAGGTTTTTTTTCACCCCTGCATCTACTGATATCGTTATAAGGTTTATGGTATTTTGGTTTCAATAAAGTTAGTTACATTAATTATTTTCCTAATGTGAATCAAATTCACATCTCTGGAATAGATCCACTTTGGTCACAGGAATACTTTCCCCCCTGCTTTGGCTATATTGCTATAGTCTTTTTGATAGGATTTCATTTAAAAAATTTATACCAATATTGATTAGTGATATTAGTCTTTTGTTTTCTTTCTTTGCTTTATCCTTAACAAGTTTAGGTCAATCAATCAATAAAAACTTATAAGATGCCACCTCTGTGCTAGGAATTGTTTGAGGAACTGGAATATAAAGACAAAAAAAAGAAACAATTCTAGCAACCAAGGAGCTTACATTCTATAAGGGAAGATGAACTAATATGTTACAGAATAAATATTTTCTGATTTTAAAAAGTAGTTTGGTAGAATTTTTTATTTTTCAGTTTGAGTAGAATAGGTATTAAATTACTCTTAAAATTTTTGATAGGATTTATACATCTGAACCAGAGGGGAAACCCTCCCCCCCACCTTGGTAGTTTATTTATGATTTCTTCAATTTTATATGAGTAGTTTCAGATCTTTATTCCATGGTCTGAATTTGGATATTTTATATTTCTATAGGTAATCTTCCATTTATTTTATGTTTTTGGTTTTGGTGTATATATCTGTGTACTGTTGATTCTGATCATTCTTTTTCTTTCTTCTCTGTTGTGATGTACCTTTATTTTTCATTTTGGTAATATGATTTTTCCCCCACTTTTATTCTTATCAGTTTTGCAAAAAAACTTTATTAACTGTCTTAGTCCTTTCAGAGAATCAGCTTTAAGTTTCATCAATTCTGTCATCATTTGCTTTCTATTTATCTAGTTTTGAAACTTTTCAATTTTGTACTTACCTTGAGTTTATTTTTTTTTTGGAGGGGGGAAGGTAGGGCAATTGGGGTTAAGTGACTTGCCCAAGGTCACATGGCATGTGTGTGTGTGTGTGTGTGTGTGTGTGTGTGTGTGTGTTGTGTCTGGGGCCAGATTTGAACTCAGGTCCTCCTGACTCCAGGGCTGGTGCTCTATTCACTGTGCCACCTAGCCGTCCCAAGCTTATTTTTTATATATTTTAAGTTGCATACTCAATTTCTTCTTTTTATTCTTAGATTTTATTAATTTATGTTCCCAAAGATATTCTTTTTTCCTCTAAGAACAGATTTACTTTCATCTCAGATATTTTGGTGGGTGTTCTTAACAATTATCCTTTTTTTTTTACATAGCCATTATGACTTTCTTTGATTCATTCTTTGATTCACTCATTATGCAGGATGTCCTTATTAGATCTCCACTTAGGTCTGTATCTTTTGTTTGTATTCTCTGCATTAATTGTTATTTTGTTGCATTATTATCCATAAGGATTTGATGAATATTTTTCATTTTGACATTCATTTGTATTTTCTCTTTATCTGTATTCTCTTCTCTTTTCAGTCATTAATTTGTTATTATTTTTAAAAATTACACTACTTTAATGCTAGTTTATTTCACTGGAGCTCCCCTATTCCTGTTTACCTGTCCTATCCCAAGTTCCTTGAATAGGCTTAAATTGTTAACTTTTTTAAAAACTAATTTCCCTATCTTTTGAACATTTTCAATCACCATCTACTTTAAAATGTCTTGGCTTCTTCTCTCCTCTAATCTCTCAGGATTTTTGTTTTTACAATACTGTTTTCTTTTCTGCTTTTTTGGAGGGGAGAGGTAGGGCAGTTAGGGTTGTGACTTGCCCAAGGTCACGTTTTGTGTTAAGTGTCTGAGGCCAGATTTGAACTTAGGTCTTCCTGACTCCAGGCTGGTGCTCTATTCACTGCACCACCTAGCCAACCCCCAATATGGTTTTCTTTTAATTAAAAAAAATTTGAATTACGCTTAGATATGCAGAATATATTATTTTAGGGTACACTTTGAGTTCCTTTGCTTTTTGGAATAAATTACTTCATTCTCTCTGATTTCTTGTGATTGCCAAGTAATTATAGGTTATTCAAATTAATGTGAAGGTTTTGTTTGTTTTGCATTTGAAGGTTTTTCTCTTGGCTGCATGTACAATTTATTTGTTGTTAGAACTATGAAATTTAACTACTACATGCCTTAGCATTTCAAACATTTTTTCTAGGTAACAACCTGTGAATTAAATTATTTAGTACTTTGTTGTTTATAATAAAAAGGTCTGAACAGTTTTATAGTATTATTTCCTGAACTATAGTATTCAGGTCTTTTTTTTTCTTAAATCATGTTATTCAGGAAGATATGTGATCCCCAAGTTAATCCTGTTCATTCTATCTTAAAGATTAGTTTCTTTGCATTGTAAAGCATTCATGTGTTCCTTAATCTTGTTGCCTTTTGCCTCTCTTCCACCAAAGTTTCATTCATTTCTGTATTTTTGTGTTCCAAATATTTTTTTCCTCTTCTGTGACCCTTCCATATCTTCCACAATTGCACCCATATCAAAGGTGAGCATTCTCAGTCTCCCCACTTTAGGAATCATGGCGGACCTGCTTGGTTCTTTTTCTAGAGGAACTTCTCTGGGTAGAGGACTAAGCCTAGGTGAAGTTCTACTCCTCTTTCCTTTTCCCTCAGGCAAAGAATCTCTTCCTCCTCTTAATTTGGTTCTCTACCATGCTCTGTGGCTATCTATATCTTTCTCCTGTTTCTAGGTGCTCTTTCTTTCTTCCCATGATCTTTACAGTATTTGATGTCTCTACTGGGAGGAACTGAGATTTTAGTTGAACTTTTCAAGGTGGGATCCCGATGCCTAAGCCTAGGATGTTGCTCAAGCTGGCTATGTCTGTATCATGGAGAGTTGGAAGGTGAGAACTCTTAAAGGGTGCTCTAAATATTTAAGATCTATGGTGTTACTTTGAAGGTTAAAAAAAAATTTGTTCAGAATTTCCAGATTCTTTCCTTGTAGATTCGGCTTCAGTTACCCTATATCTTATACATGATTTCTTTTTCTGAAAAATTATTTGATAGTGGGGATGTTTGGGGAAAACAATTACTCAGTCATCTTGCTGATCACTTGATTTCTTAATGACATCCTCCAAAAGCTTTTGCTTTTAGTGGGTCAGTGTCTCTTCTTAAATCAAAATTACAGAATTAGAATGACTGAATTTGAGAATTGGAAGGGATCTCAGCTGCCTTTTAGTCTAATTCATATCTAAATGGAATCCCAAGTATAATATACCTCAAAAGTGGTCAACTGACCTTTGTTGAAGATCTCCAAGAAGGAACTCATCATCAGAGTTGTCATTAGTATCAGATCGCTATATCTGACTACTCTTTCTCTCCAATTAGAACAAGGTAGAGACTAGAGCTATATCTCATAAGAACTTAATGTGAATTGTGCTGTATCTTGTAAGGGAAGGTACAGGACCATCTCTAGGAAAAAAATAAAAGCACTGGAAGCTTTTGTCTTTGATGCTTTCTTTATTTGTCCCCCCATTCCATTAGCACCTCTTAGTGCCTTCTTTTTTTCATGCTCCATGACATCTAACCTCTTCTGTTGTTGTCTGGCTATCCAAATCCTTCCCCCACTTTAAGTCAATAGAATTGGAATAAACATTTCTGGGCTCCAAATTATCCTGTGTCTCCAAAGGATCCCTTACCCCATCACTTGTCTCTGACTATAAAAATTCAAATTATGGTCGTGCTAGGTACTAAATCACGTTCTTATACTGATCTGAAAATAGCTACTTTTTTGTATGTTGTCATACTGGTCAAGTTTGACTTTATGACTGTGTGCTTTATTTGTTTCTTATGTTACAGATTTGAACTGATATGTTTCTGAGAAAAAAAAAAGTGCTGTAATTTCAGCTTCTTAAGAAGTCCTAAAACCAACTTCTCTTGAGGAAACAATTGAGTTTTCCTCATAAAACACTGAACAGGAAACAATGACTGGCAAGTTCATCTGTCCTTCGGGTACTGAGAATAAGGAGAGGGAAGATAGGGGCAGTTAGGTGGCACAGTGAATAGGGCACCAACCCTGGAGTCAGGAGGACCTGGGTTCAAGTCCGGCCTTAGACACTTAACACAAAAACTAGCTGTGTGACCTTGGGCAAGTCACTTAACCCCAATTACCCTCCAAAAAGAAAAAAAAAGGAGAGGGAAGATGTTAGAGTCCTTTGGTTTGTAGTGTAGCATCCTTGCTGCTCTTGATTACTATGGGTTTCTGGACCCAAAGATTTCTAAGCATGTGATTTTAGGAATAAGTGGTGCTGCATGAATGGAGAAAGCCAAATGTTGTACTGACTGTCTAAAAAGGGAACAATATAGCATCTATACATACCAGTGAGCACGAGTTTGACTCCTGGCAAAATTCTAAGAAATATTATTAAAAAGATGATTAGCGAACACCTAAAAAAAAAGAAACCAGTGATCACAGAGAGGCAGCATGGCTTCCTTAAGAACAGGTGGTTCTAAAATAATGTCACTGGCCATTTTTTTACAAGGTTATTAGAAAGTTTACCTATATTTTAGCAAGTAAGATGAAGTTTCTCAAGCTATGCTTGTGGATAAGATGATGAGGAATGGGCTGGATGTTGGATTCACAACTGGCTAAATGGTCAGGTCCAAGCAAAAGTCATTCAGGGGTTGATGACAACTTGGAAAGAAGTTTCTAATGGAGTACCTTAGACACTTCATAGTCCTATGGTCCTATGATGTTTAAAATGTCTGTCAACGATACGGATAAATACAAAGATGATCTACTTATTAGATTTTCAGATAATAGAGAGCTAGGAGTGACAGTGAACAATAATGACAGAATTAAGATCTGAAAAAAACGACAAGTTTTAACAGTTGTTAAGATCAAATAAGTTGAAATTGAACTGAGATGAATTAGTTTTTTTTCTCTTTCTTTTTTACTCTTTTTAACAAGGGATAATTTTCTAAGGAGAGAGGAGGAGGGATATTTCTGGGGGGAAAAGGTGGTATAAAATTTTTTTAAAAATAAAGAAATGGTTAGAGAATGTTTGGAAAAAGGAGTGATCATAAAAACTATTATGATTAAAGTTTTTATTTAAAGTTTTGAGTTCCAAATTCTATCCTTCTTTCCCCCTCCTCCCCTTTGACACTAAGCAATCAGATATAGGTTATACATGTTCAATTATGTAAACATTTTCATATTAGTCATTTTGTACAGGAAGACTTGAATGAAAGGAAAAAAAGGAAAGAAAGTGAAAATAACATTATCACTCTGTATTCAAACAATATTAGTTCTTTCTCTGGAGGATGTATAGTATGCTTCATCATTAGTCCTTTGGGATTGTCTTGGAACATTGTATTGCTGAGAATAGCTAAGTCATCCACAGTTCTTCATCAAACAATATTGCTATTACTGTGTGCAATGTTGTCCTGGTTCTGTTCACTTCGCTATGCATCAGTTCATCTAAGTCTTTCCAGGTTTTTATGAAATCATCGTGCTTGTCATTTCTTATAGTACAATAATATTCCATTACAATCATATACCACAGCTTGTTTAGCCATTCCCCAACTGATGGGCATACTTTAATTTCTAATTCTTAGCTACCACAAAAAATTGCTATAAATATTTTTGTACAAATAGATGCTTTTCCTTTTTTTTTTCTGGATATATTTGGGATATAGACCTAGTAGTAGTATTGCTGGATCAAAGGGTATATACAGTTCTAGAGTCCTTTGGGCATAGCTGCAAATTGCTCTCTAAAATGACTGGATCAATTCATAACTCCAACAGTGCATTAGTGTCCAAGTTTTCCTACATTCCACTTATTTTTTTTAGGATTAGATTATTCTATTTCCAATTAAATTTTAATCTCTTTCCATTGTCTATTATTGAATTTAATTTTTACTGCACCATTATCTGAAAAGGATACATTTACTATTTCTGCTTTTCTGCATTTGGTTATGAGATTTTTATGTCCTAATACATGGTCAATTTTTGTGTAGGTGCCATGTACTACTGAGAAAAAGGTATATTCCTTTCTATTCCTGTTCAGTTTTCTCTAGAAATCTATCATATCTAACTTTTCCAGAATTTTATTCACCTCCTTAACTTCTTCCTTGTTTATTTTTCAGTAGATTTGTCTAGTTCTGAAAGGGCAAAGTTGAGGTCCTCCACTAGTATAGTTTTATTATCTATTTCCTCCTGTAATTCATTCAACTTCTCCTTCAAAAATTTAGATGCTATACCATTTGATACATGTATGTTTAATACTGATATGGCTTCACTGTCTATGGTACCTTTCAGCAAGATACAGTTTCCTTCTTTATCTCTTTTAATTAGATATATTTTTGCTTTTGCTTTGTCTGAAATCACGATTGTTATCCCTGCTTTCTTTGTTCCAGCTGAAGCATATTAAATTCTGCTCCAGTCCCTTACATGTACCCTTTGTAGTCCCTTACATGTACCCTGTGTATATCTTTCTGCTTCAACTGTATTTCTTGTAAAGAACATATTGTAGGATTATGGTTTTTAATCCATTCTGCTATCTGCTTCCATTTTATGGGTCAGTTCACCCCATTCACATTTATAGTTATAATTAACTGTGTATTTCTCTCCATGCTATTTTTTTGCTTGTACTTCTGATCACTCTCTTCCCCAACATATCCTCCTTTTTATCAATCCCTTTTCTCCCTTCTATTATGCTCACCCCTTTTTTTTTACTTCCTTAGCAAGTAAGATCAATTTCTATATTCCATTGAGTGTGTATGTTATTTCGTCTTTGAGCCAGTTTTGATGAGAGTAAAGTTTAAACTTTGCCCATCATTCCTCCCCCCCATCTTTCCCTCCAGTATATCTCCTTCATACCTGCTTTATGTGAGATAATTTACCCCATTCAATCTTCCTCATCCTTTTTCCAGTGAAATTTTCTTTCTTACAACTTTATTTTGTTTTTGTTTTGTTTTTTTGAGGTATCATCCTATCAGAGTAATCTTATATCTACATCTTCTCTCTATATATATTTCTTCTAATTCCTCTTATAGTAACAAAGTTCTTAAGAGTTACAAATATCTTCTTGCCATATAGAAATATAACCAGCTTAACTTTATTGAATTTCTTATATTTCATCTTTCTTGTTTCTTTTTAACATTTCCCTTTGAGTCTTGTATATAGAGGTCAATTTTTTTATTCAGCTCTGGTCTTTTCATTAGGAATGCTTAAAAGTCTTCTATTTCATTAAATGTTCATTTTTCTCCCTGAAAGTTTATATTCAATTTTGTTGCTTAGGTGATTCTTGGTTGTAATCCTAACACCTTTGCCTTCCATTATATCATATTCCAAGCCCTGTGGTTCTTTAATGCAGAAGCTGCCAAATTCCACATAATCCTAAACTGTAGCCTCACTATATTTGAATTGTTTCTTTTTGATTGCTTGCAGTACTTTCTCCTTGAACTGTGAGTTCTGGAATTTGGTCATGATGTTCCTGGGAATTTTCATTTTGGAATATCTTTCAGGCAGTGATTGGTGGATTCTTTCAATCTCTATTGTTGCCTTCTTGTACTGATATCAGAGCAGTTAGGCAACTTCTTTTTGTTTTTGGAGGGGGGAAGGCAGGGAAATTGGGGTTAAGTGGCTTGCCCAAGGTCACATGGCTAGTAAGTGTTATGTTAAGTGTCTGAGGCCAAATCTGAACTGAGGTCCTCCTCACTCCAGGGCCAGTGCTCTATTCACTGTGCCACCTAACCTTCCCTAGGCAATTTCTTGAAAGATATTTTCCAGACTTTTTTTTGATCATGTCTTTCAGGTAGTCCAGAAATTCTTATTTTATCTCTCCTGGATCTATTTTCTAGGTCAGTTGTTTTTCCAATGAAAAATTTCACATTTTCTTATTATTGTTTTTTAAAATTTTGTTTTATCACAGCCAGATGTCTTATATGGTCATTAGCTTCTACTTCTTCAATTCTAATTTTTCAGGGATTGTTTTCTGTAGTAAGCTTTTATATTTCCTTTTCCATTTGGCCAGATCTATTTTTTTAGGGATTTATTTTCCTCAGTAAATTCTTGTATTTCTTTTCCCATGCTACTAACTCTTTCTTCATGATTTTCTTGCATTATTCTAATTTATTTTCCCAAATTTTTTCTATTTCTCTAATTTGCCTTTTTAAAATCCTTTTAAGTTCTTTCAGGAATTCTTTTTCAGCCTGAGACCAAAATACATTTTTCTTTGTGGCATCACATGTAGCCATTTTGACATTATTATCCTCTTCTAAGTTTATGCCTTGATCCTCCCTGTCACCACAGTAACTTTCTATAGTCATGTTCTTTTTTGCTCATTTTTTCGTGTCTCGGTGTTTTTATGTGAGAGCTGGGCTCTGGTCCTGCACTGTCCAAAGCTTTTTGTGCTTGGGCTCATGGCTGGCTTTTACTGGGCTTCATGGCTTAGGGCAGATTACCTTTCTAACTTGTACTGGTGGGGTGAAGCCTACCTGTTGGCCTCCCCTGGGTGTGGGGTTTAGTGGCTGGTCTGCCCATGGCTGGGGCCTTTCTGCTGGGTGGCTATGTTAACAGGGTCTCTCTGTTAGCAGGCCCCAGGAGCTGGGGTCTTGCTGCTGGCTAACTTTGGGGTAAGGCTTCACTACTGGTCAGCAGCGGGGTCAGTGGGGTTTGTGCTGGGGGGGGGGGGGGGAGTGTCACTGGGTGAGGCCTTGCTATGCTGCCCAGACTGCTCACCTGCCCAGGGGGCTGCTGGTGTGCAGGAGGGCAGGGCCTCCCCAGGGGACTGCCCCAGGCTTAGAGCCCTGCTGCAGACCCCCTGCTGCTCTTGGACTTTGCGCCTCTCACATCTCAGTGAGACCAATCCTTCCTAATGTGCTAGCATAATTTTTCCCTGTTCCTAAATCAATTCTTAGGTGGCTTTCTAATTGTTTGGAATTTGGGAGGGTTCCAGGGGGTTCCTTCCTCACTTCACCATCTTGGCACTGGAATTCAATCTTATGTTTTTCTTGTGGAAAACACAGAGAGATATGGGCTACATGATATACAATTAGATGGATAGAACCAGTTCAATGGTCAGGCCCAAGGAACAGTCATCAATCATTCCACATGAACGTGCAGGAAATCTCCAGTGTTCAAGTAATCTGTACTTAGCCTTCTGTTATTTAACACTGTTATCAATTATTTGGATAATATCATCGATATGATTCTTTATCAAATTTGCATAAAGAAAAATTAGGAGCATAGTTAACACTATGATAGTCAGGATTTAAAAATGACAGGAAAATATCTTGATCATGGGGATGAATCAAATAAGATGAAATCTTAATAGGGATAAATATAAAGTCTTACATTTATTTTCAAGAAACTGACTTCATAAGAACAAGATGGAAATTAGTCTGAATAAGATCTGAGGGTTTTAGTGGATTGAAATGAGTCACTGTTGATACTTGGCAACCAAAAATGCCTATGTGAATCTTGGCTTGATGAAATGAGACAAAGCTTCCAGTAATAAGGAAGTGGTGGTCAAATTCTACTCTGCTCTAGTCACAAGATATCTGGTGTACTATAGTGAGTTCTTAAACTATAGTTTAGAAAGAACAATCATCAGGTGAAGGTCACCCAGGGGAAGGCTACCAGAATGGCATAGGGCCTCAAATCCATCATATATGAAGATCTGCTAAGGAAATGAAGGTGAAGCAAAGGCATGGGGGTGGGGCAGGGTGGGGCATAACAGCTGCCTTCAAGATCTTGGGGGAAGAGAGATTAGACTTGTTCTGTTTTGCCCCAGAAAGCAGAACAATAAACAAGAGGAAAGATGGATTGACTGAAGGGGAGGAGAATGCAAAGATGTACAATTAGAACTGATGTCAACAAGAAACTTTCTAATAATAAGTTTGCTGAAGGCAGAATGGGTTGCCTCTTGAGGTTCCCTGTCACTGGAGGTCCGGTCACCGGAGCAAATACTGTACAATTCACATGGATAGGTTTGTGTTGGGGATTCTTTTTTGACTATGGGTTGGAGTTGATGACCTCTATGTTAACTTCCAACACTGACAATCCATGATTCTGTGACTCTGCTATACATTCATGTCCCAGGACATGTAGGATGTAAGTACAAAGAAAAAGAATGTGCCAACGCAATAAAATCTTTCCTGTGATTTTTTGTTAACTATGCTATTCTCTGAACTCAGATAATACCAGTTAAAATACCTTTGACCCACAATAAAATATTTTCATGCCATCTTTGTTGTCTCCACATCAAAATCTTTACCTAACATACCCTGATCATATTACAGGGAAGTTATAGTTTTCTGAAACTTGAAATGGAAAAATATTTCTTAAAAAGTTCAAAACAATGGGAAAAGAGTATTAAAATTGTTGGAGTGTAGTACTAAGTAATATGAGGGTAGTAAAGAGGTGTAAATGAGATTAGTGCCAAAGGAGCATTTAGGAAATCAGGAAAAATGAGTTCTATTCACACTTAGCTTATAAAGACTAAGCATACAGAAAATAAGCGTGTACATACACACACAAACACACACACATATGCTATATCCTCCAAATGCCACCTAAATGTGCATTTCAGAGTATTTTAAATTACTTAATATGTAATAATTAATTACTAAACTTAGTTATATATATATATATATACAGTAGAATCAGTTATAATGTATTATTGAATGAATGGAGCATGTTGTAGTGAATAGAAAGCTAGACTGAGAATTAGAATGACTTGGGTTTAAATCCTGACCTTGCCACTTATTAGCTGCTTCCAAGCCAGTATTCTATTCACAACAGTATGCTCCTTGATCAAGTGTCTCAGATCTAGAATATGGCAGCATTCTGCCACTGAGAGGGCAGTTTCTTTTGTTGATAAAAACAGATATCACTCAACTTACCTCATCACATTTGCATGACTTCAGCATCTGTAATGCATGAGATGAATATGCTTCTAAGTAACCGTTAAAGTGCTCACTGATATTAGCCTTCACAAGTTGCTTCAACTTACATGTCACATGAACTATAAACGTAACTTCCTATTAAAGAGAAAATGGAGAAGTTCTGTCATTCACCTTAGGCCCTCAGATGTTATTAGCTCCACTAAGGATCCTAAAGCCCAAAGATGCAGCAATTAGTCATGGCTTCTTCCCACTTTTGTTCTTTATTCCAATAAACCATGTAACCCTAAAGCTATCTGTTCAGTAGACAACAGCAAGCAGTCCTTCCAAATTGGTCTAACAATTACACAATACACAAATTTTTCTAGTATTAAGTTTCCCTAAGTCAAAGTATTGTTGTTTAATCTGAGTCATCAAATGATAAGATTATTAATTTTTTTTTAAAAGAAGACTTTGGGAATCAGTAGCAGTAACTGCCTATTGCCTTGGGGTTCATCTCTTCTTCCTGTACTCCAAGTAACTAGCTTCATTCTTCTTCTCCCATTTTTAAGCTCCTTAAGATGCAGGTAGTGATCTTCCAACAGTCAATTAATAGTACAAATTTACTGTAAATGAGATTGTTGAAAATTTTAACTTTCTCTCTCTCTCTACATATATATATATATACATATATATATGTAAATCTTACATAGAATTTATGAAGTGAGCTCAGCAGTGCTGATTTGAAAAAAACCCCACCAAAAAATGAATACTTAAAAAAACAAACAAGCCAGATCTCTGGAGGTTTAAAAAATATCACTATTATACCAACTAGAGGAAACAGTGGTTTTAAAGTTAACTGATGTTTAGAGAAAAATTCCCAAAAACAGGCATCTGAGTTTTACTCATGAAATCTGTATGTGCATGTATATATATATATATATATATATATATATAGCTGTAATATCATTATTAGTAATAATGACAATATTAGTAATAATAACACCAACAACAAACTTGAAGAACTGCAAAATACTTTACCTATATTATCTTATTTGAATCTCACAACCACCCTGGGGGGAAGATATATATTATCCCCATTTTACAGATGAAGAAACTGAGATTGAGAGAGGTTAAGTGACTTGCCCAGGGTCACATAGCTAGTAAGTGTAAGAGGCAGGATTTGAATCTATATTTTCCTGAATCCAAATCCAATAAGTATTCTATCTGCCCAAAACATGCTGCTTTCACAAGTACTGTCCCACACAATCTAAAGTTTAAGACGTGCTTCCTTGTTGGTATTTTTAGGTGAAACACTGTAACTTGAAATATGACCAGCAAAATTTCTATTCAGTCAATACAAGACTACTGATAAATTAGAACTATAAAATAAATCTAAACAACATGTAAACAGAATGGTAGGAATTATGTGTCTAAAACTACAAATTCCATAAGGCTTACTAAATAAATTGTCTGATAAGACTAATCTTAAAAAATAAGCAAAATCAGAAGTCTCTAGAAAACTAAGTCAGAAGGACATACATACCCTAAAGAAAAATTATTTACCTTATTATCATCACATGTGTGATTTTTTAAAGAGCTATATTCTTTATTCGAGCAATTGCTAGCAATATCTGTCATTTTCTCCTGTAACAAATCATATAGAAATGGCATGGTTAACATGTAAAACCTCTAATTTGTAGTCATTATAAAATAATAATTTATAACTGATTTAAAAATTATAACTTTAAGGAAAACATTTAACAAAAACCTAATATGCAGGTATATAAAAGACCAATCAACTGGGTGAAACATGTGACAAGATGCCTATCTTGGTGATTATTAGTAAGATAGAGGTATGGAGGCTTTAAATTTTAGAATCAAGATTGAGAGGACCTTAGGTCATCACTCTGTGCCATGAACTTCCAAACTGTAATTATAGGAAAGCAGAATTAAAGAACTTCCTACCAATAAAAGTAGCTGAGCAAGGATTTGGTGGATTACTTCTTGGGCTTGTTTTATTTTTTTAAAGGACAGCATTATTTGTCTGGGATGTAGTAGTATACATATGAATGATTTTATTAAGTCATATCTTCACTTCTAAAGGGAAGTTCAATGGAAAACAGTCTTAAAATGAAGAAGGGATTTGTAGGAATGTCAAATCAAGTCAGCAAACATTGAAGGGCTTACTATGGACCAGGCATTGTGCTAAGCAGTGGGAATACAAGGAAAGGCAAAAAGCAGTCCCCTAACTCTCAATGAGCTCACAGTCTAACGGGGGAGACAACATGCAAACAATTATGCACAAACAAGACACAGACAGGTTAAATCAAAGACAATAACTAATAGCACATATCTCATGCTTTAAGTTTACAAAGTCTTATATATATAGATTAATATATTAAGTCATTTGATCCTCAAAAACAACCCATTTTACAGAATAGAAAACTGAGGCTGAGAGGTTGCATGATTTAGTCACATGGATAGTTGAATGTTTAGACCTGTATAGAGATGGGAGGGGGGGGGAGAGAAACCATAGGGTTCAGAACCCTACAATATGCCCAGACAAAAGAGCCAGGATGAGCTCCACAGAGCTCCATAGAATGTTTAGTTGGGTCTCCCTGACTCCAAGTCCTAGATTCTAACCTAGAGCTGCCCCACAGAGAGAAAGCACTAAAAGTTACAGAGATATTAGGAAGAATTTAATTTGAAGGAATGACTTATGGGGTTGTACTCTCTCTGTCCAGCAAATTGGACACATTTCCATTGTGACAGACTACTGTGTAGAGACCCTAGGGACAGGGCTTCTGCAGATTTAAAGCCAACTTGACAAATATGATTAAGTGCCTACTATGAACCAAATATGATGTTAAATGCAAGGAATATAAAGAAAAAAAGAAAGCATTTCCTGATCTCAAATTGCTTACTTACTAATTCAGTGGAAACAAGGGTTGGGAATGTAGACAACACATACATATAAGGTAAATAAAAGATGATTTGTGGAATCAAAGAACTATAAAATCTGAGCACTGGGGTGGGAGTCAGAGGCATTCTTGTAAAGACTTTAATGAACAACAATCCCCTCAAGGGTCGCATACCTTTTCTTAAAGACTCCCAAGAAGAGAGAATTCCAGAAGCCAATACTGGATAATTCTAATTTTTAGGAAGTTTTTACTTATGGTGCTCTTGCAGCAAGCAAGAGCACAAACAATTGTTAAGGTTAGAGAAGAGGATGATGAAAGTTTGGTGAATGAGTCTTGTCCTCTGATCATACCCTCCCTTTCTGAGCCTTCATCTCTCTGTCCAGTGCTTTCTTCTCTATAGCATACAAAAAGGTTCAGATTTCCCTGATCCTTAGAACAAAAAATAATCCTGTTTCTCCTCCTTTTTCACATCCAAACTCTTATAAAAGGACGTTTATATATATCACCTCTACTTTCTCATCTCTTATTCATATCTTGACCCTTTCCAATCTAACTTCCAGCCTGAAACTGCTGTTTCTGAGTCTACTAGTTGCCTTTCATAGTCTTCAGCTTTATTAGTCGGAGACACTCTTGGCCAATCCTTCCTACTGTGTGTGTGGGTGTGTGTGTGCGTGTGTGTATGACACACACTGAGGTTTCCTTTCCTGTTTTTACCGTTCCTGTTCAGTTGTTTTTTTGTTAAATCCTCATCCTGGCTCTTTTGTCTGGGCATATTGTAAGGTTCTGAACCCTATTGTTCCCCCCCACCCCTCTTTCCCATCTCTATACAGGTCACTCCCAAATCTAGGTGTCCAGTATACATATCTCTCTGAGCTCCAAACCTATATCACCAAGTACTATCTGGACAATTCCACCTGATTAATCCATATCAACCAATCAAAGTCTTTATTAAACACCTATATGTAGTACTGTACTGAGTGCAAAAAATGAAACAAACCCTACTCACAAGGCGCTTAAATTCCAATCAATGAAGCAAAATGCATACTGCATAAGTATAAAGTTAGTAAGTACAAATATATACAAAGTAGTGGAACATAGGCATCTCAAACACAAAATTTCCAAAAGAGATTGTGGTTTTCTCTCTGAAAGTTACTCCATTGGCAAATGTTTCTACTGGTCTACCTGTTTTTAGTATCTCCCCTTTCCAATCCACGTGGTTGATAAATTGATATTCCTAAAGAACGGGTCTGATCATGTCACTCTCTTTTTCAAGAAACTTCAGTGGCCCTTTATTGCCTCTACCATAAAATACAAATTCCTTTCTTTGGCATTGAAAACCCTTCACAATCTAGCTTCAACTCATCTATCCAGATTAATCACATATTGTTTACTTCCGTTTTACTACACTCTCCATCAAAGCTAAACTTACATGGCATTTCATTTCATCCTTGGCCTTTGCAGGAAGGTTTTTTGTCCTTACTCCCATCTCATAGAATCAAGAGATTCCTTCCAAGCACAGCTTGGATTCCTTCCCTATAGAAGGCCTTTCCTGATTCTTCCCTCTGCAAACATTTTGGTATTCTCTGATATGACAAAATGACTGTATTTCCTTTTATATATTGTATATACTCACCTGCGTACAAGTTGTTTTTCCTCAGTAGAATATAAACTTATTTAGGCAGGTCCTATTTTGGTTTTGGCTTTGTATCCTTAGCACTGAACACAGTGCCTAGCATACCATACGTGTTCAATAAATGTTTGAGGACTTGATCTGAATTGTGGATTCAGTGCCTGATATTAGTCTTTAAGAAAGATAAGCATTCTAAAAGATAAAGCTGAGGATCAGCGTGTGCAAATATTGTAGTGCACTTTGGCTGGAGCATGAAGTGCATAAAGAGGATTAATGTGAAATAAAACTGTAAGTTGAAGTAATACTTTGGAGTACTTTATATACCAGGGTGAGTGGTTTACATTTTATCCTAAAGATAGTATGATTCCACTAAAGATTTGTGTGAAGAAGAATGACAAGGTCAGACTTGAACTTTAGGAAAATAATTTTGGGTGATGGATAATTTTATGTGATGAACAGTTGAAACACTTGAAACAGGGAGATCAATTAGTAGGTTGTTACAGCAGTCAGACAAAAGATGAAAAGAGCCTGCCCCAGAGCAGCTAAGTGGCACAGAGGATAGAACACTGGCCCTGGAGCCAGGAAGACCTGAGTTCAAATCTGGCTTCAGGCACTCATTCACTGTGTGACTTTGAGCAAGTCACTTAACCCCAACTGCCTCAAAAAAAACCAAAACAACGTGGAAAAAAAAGAAGCCTGCATTGGACTGCTAGCAATGTGAAGTGGACAGAAGGGGAAGGGTGTGAGAGATGTTTCAGAGGGACAAATGTCGATGGGGAAGGGTAGAGTCTATGCTAACTAAAAGGTTATGGACCCGTATCATTGAGAGGAATATTTAGGAATATGTTGGTCTGGATGGCCACTGAGGTCCCTTCTCTCTCTGTCTCTGTCTCTCTCTGTCTCTCTCTCTGTGTCTCTGTCTCTCTCTGCCTCTCTCTGTCTCTCTCTGTCGTCTCTCTCTGTCTCTCTGTCTGTCTGTCTGTCTGTCTGTCTGTCTCTCTCTCTGTCTCTCTCTCTCTCTCTCCATACACACACACATCAGTCTTCTGTGCAGAGATAATTAAATCTATTGGAATTGATGAAATAGCTAACCAAGAGAAAGAGCCTATAAAGAGAAGATGGTTCAAGAAGAACCTTACAGAATCACAGACTCTAAGAGATGGGAGGGACCTTAGTAGTCACCTAGTCCAACAAGTAACTTAACAAGAATCTCTTGTATAGCATATCTGATGATATAGTCATCTGGATTTTGCTTAAAGACCTCCAGTGAGGTGGAACCCACTACTTGCTGAAGCAATTTCACTTTTAGGTTCTTTGAAACATTTACCCATTGCTTCTAGTCCTTTTCTCTGGGAACATGTAGACTAATACCGCCCCCCATAATAGCTTATTATATATTTGAAGAGAGTTCTCATTTCTTCCATTAGCCTTCTCTTATTTAGTTCCTTTAACTAACCTTCATCTTACATGATCTTTGGACTTTTCAAAGTCCTTTTCACCTGGCTGTGAATACCTTTCAATATGAGTGACTTCCCTAAAAACATCTGGTTCAACACTGAACAAAACACTTCGAAGTCATCTGCCCAGGGGGGAGTACAGCAGGACTACCACCTTCCTTCTTCTGGATGATGTAGTCTGGTTATATGGGACCAGAACTCAGGAGTAAGACCAGGCTGGATCCAGGACTTACCTGCATTGATACTGAAACCCAAGGAAGGTGATGGGAGGAGGGGAGAGAGAGACACAGAGAGAGAGAGAGAGAGAGAGAGAGAGAGAGAGAGAGAGAGAGACAGACAGACAGACAGACAGACAGACAGACAGAGATAGAGAGAGAGAGAGACAGACAGAGAGAGAGAGAGAGACAGAGAGACAGAG
>NW_027186304.1:92566369-92587120 GCF_028583685.1 Petaurus breviceps papuanus
GAGAGAGAGAGAGAGAGAGAGAGAGAGAGAGAGGAAGAGGAAGAGGAGGAGAAAAGAGAAATTCAATAAAAGTCTATTGTTAAGTCATTTTTCACTTATGCCCTACTCTCCATGAGCCCATTTGGGGTTTTCTTGGCAGAGATCCTGGAGTAGTTCACCATTTCCTTCTCCAGCTCATTTTACAGATGAGGAAACTGAAGCAAACAGGATTAAGTGACTTACCCAAGATCACAGCTAGTAAGTGTCTGAAGCCAGATTTTAATTTAGGAAGAGGAGTCTTCTGACTCCATGCCCAGCACTGTATACACTATACCAAAAGTTAGAGACTGATAAATAGATAATGATCTATGAGGCAGACTGAGGAGAGGTCATGCATATGGGTATACCAAGACAGAGCAATGTGACAAAAAAAATCCAAAGAGGAGGGACTATCCAGATGGAGTATCAAATCAAATGCTGCAGAGATCAAGAAGGATAAGGACTCATTCATGTAATGGTTACTTCTTGCAATAGATAGAACATTGGTATCAAACTCAAATAGGAAAGGTTGGAGGGGACCAAACCATACACAAGGATTCCTGAAACTATATATTGACTTAAAAAACTATATGTTAACATAATCTATGTTCTATTACACTCATTTATTTTTAAAAAATATTTCCCAATTATATTTTAATCTGTTTTTGTCACATTTGTTACCTCTGGTGTAGATCACAATGCAGTCACACTATCTCATTCCTGTCTTTCTCAACATCCTCCACAAAAAGTCTAACAAAAGTGGAAGGTGGGAGGTCTTCTTCTAGCTCTTCTAACATGATTTTTTTATTAGTATGACACTTATTGGGTCCATTTTCTATCCCTCCCTCTTACTACATGATTGCCCCGTCTCCTTTTCTAAGAAAACCTTTCCTTAATACCTTTTTGCTACTCTTTCTATTAATTAGTCAAGAACACTTATTAAATTCCACTTATGTGTCAGAGACGGTGCTAAACACTGTGGCTACAGAGAAAAAAACAAATCAGTCTACTCTCCAGAAACTTACATTCTAATGCAAGTAATCATTGACTGCAGCAGCCTACTTGCAACCTTCACATATCTCTTCCTTTGAGCCATCCATAAGGTTTGCTTCTTTGAAGACTGTGGCATATCTTGATTCACAGTCACAGCATCACTGGGAACATCACTAGGAAAATAACTTAACATGCAAATTGGGGTGGGGGGAAGGTAGTTATTCTTTGACTTATTGATTCTCTTACCAACCCTCCCCACTCCCATAGTGGAAGCAGTCACAGAAAGCACAGGGCAGCTATCAGAAACATTGGGGTATGAATATGATGATACACTGTGTCCATGCTATGCAGTGTGAAAATTTTATTAATTGATTTGAAAGGGGAGCAGCTAGGGGACTGACAGGCTGAAAATTGGTCAGACCCATTGAGACCTTAAAATAGCTAAACCTGCAAAGACCTGGAGTCATTTAACATGATATAAGAGTTTAAGAGTATCCAGGCACATGGCAGCTTTGCAGAATGAATTTTGTTGAGCTGTTGTTCAGTTTTTCAGTCATCTCCAACTGATCCCATTGGAGTTTTCTTGCAAAAAACACTGAAATGGTTTGCCATTTCCTTCTCCAGCTCATTTTACTGATGAGGAAACTGAGGCAAACAGGTTTAAGTGACTCCCAGGGTCACACAGCTATTAAGTGTTTGAGGCCATATTTGAATTAAGGAAGATGGTCTTCCTGATTCCAGGCCTGACACTCTATGCACTGTGCCATCTAGCTGCCCCTAGAATGAGATCCCTGAAATTATACAAGAGGACATGGCTGGCAGGGATGGGTTGAAGGATGGGAGATGCCTCCTCCTAATCTGCCATAATATTTAGCAATGGATCTACATATATAGTAGGAGACATATCATTCAGCATTTTGAGACTTTATCAATTAGAGCATTCCCAGGAAGGGGCCAGCAGCTTCACAAGAGATACACACTCTTCAGACAGAGAAAGACATCAAAAGGCCTGGAAGGCATCTTGAAGGCCTATGTAATGATAATGGGGATTTGAAGATCTTCCCTGCCCCTTGTACTTAGTGATGTGTTTCAAGACAAGTACTTAGAACCTTGTTTCAAGTTCTAAGAAACAGAACTTGTGAATCCCACAGTGGGATGAACTTGCTGATGTAATAGGAAGAGGCAGAACAGGGAGGAGCTAATACCATATATAAGGAAAAGCCCAAGCTAGAAAGCAAGAACTTCTGGGAGCAATCAGCGTGGAGGCTGAGGAGCTACAAATTGAGAGCAGATTTGAGAACAGAATTTGTGGTGGCAGAACAGAGAACTGAAAACTGAGAAAAACTGAGAAATAAGAAGAGGGGAGAACTGGTAGGAAACACGACTGTGGTGCTGGAACTTTGTCTGTCTGTTTTGATGTTACTTTGGCAGATTCGTCTGTTGACAGGGGGCGTTTCTGTTGTTACAGAAGCCTTGGGATCTTACTGTTGGTTCAAAAGCCCTGAAAGAGGATTTTCTTGTTGTATGTTTACAGAATCTTGGAGGAGGGTCTTACTGATGCTTTCAGAGATCCTAGGACTATACTGATGATTTGTGTTGAGTTCTCAGACTTCGTTGGTGCGTATGAGTTGATTTCACAGGCAGATAGTGAATTGATGAGGATGCCGGCAATGTGCATGTATGTTATTAGTATGTTATTGTGGCTTTGTTAAGCTTTGTCTTCCAAGGAACAGAAATTGTGAAGGACTTGAGATGGACTAGACACCGTGAGCTTCAATATGGGACAGGAACTGCACAAGAAGCTGGAAAAGGAACTGAGAGCTGTCTGCCTTTGAACTCAAGTGACAGCTGGATTGATTCAGGAAGGAACTGGGACCATAGAAGAGGAATCATGGAAGTTGAGAGCCTGCCTCTAGTCAAGATGAAAAGACCTCTCCTTGGGTATTTGAAGCAAATAAAGAAAATCATGATTTACTGTAGCCTGGGGTGGAGAACTTTGACCTTTATATTTAAATGATTGAGTTAAGGACTTCTCTAATTAAGAAGAAGACTTTTTGATTGAAGAGATTAAGACAATGTGACCTAGGGGTGGAGAACTTTGACTTTTGCACTTTGTGATTAAATTAAGGACTGACTAAATGATTGAGTTACTAAATGAATGTACTTTGTTTAAAACTATGTGACTACTTTGGTGAAAACTATGTGGCCATTTTAGTAATAAGTTATTATGCCATAACATTGTGAATGCTGTACTTTGATTTCTGTGAATGTCTTGTCTTAGTTTGTTACTGAATAAATAGAGTTCACTATACTGTAATCAGAACCTTGAAGCTTTTCATAGCAACAGTCCTCTGGAAAGCTGCTCATGCTTGGCTTTACAGCCTACGATCCCTTAGCAATAAAGAAGAGAGCAGGCCATGGATTCAGGACAGAACTAGTCTTAGAAATGGAGATTCAGGCTTCAGAGGGAAGCAAAACCAGTGAGCCAAGCTGACTAGTCCGCCCAGCAGAAAAGTAAACTCAGTGAGAAGCTGTATGAGGTTATCATAAGGAGAAAAATGATACCCGAGTGCCATGAGTTGCCCTGGATCCACAGATTTCCTACACATGTGGCTCATTACCACTCCAAGTTTGTGTTCATTCTTCTCTTGGGTATTATGTATATTTGTGAGACAATATGCCCCAAATTTATGGGAAAATATTTTGCAGTGAGTTTTACCATGCCATCTTATTAAGTGGCTTTGCTATGAGGTATTTAATTTTGAATTGAATTTGAGGTATCTGAATTTTCCAGAAGACTATCAAAGGTAATCTCACTAGCAAGAGTTTGTGAGCTATAATTATAGGAGTAGCAACTTATAGGGTACCCAGGTGAGGGACTCAGCAATCAGAAGGGCCCAGGGTGAAGTCAATTCCAGTATGGAGAAGGCTGCTAGCCATGATGTGGAAAAGTCTGGTCTGTTATCCTGGCCTAAAAGACCCTGCTCCTGCATTAGTACCTATCCAACTCTTCCCCTTCCCTTTGAGGTCTAATTCAAGTTCTATCTGTTCCATAATGTCTAATCATTTAGTTATATTTACACCTTGTGCACTTAAAAAAAACCAAAAAATTTGAACTTGTATACATTTTATTCATTCAGTTCCCAGTGGCAGAAGTACATGGTACAGTCAGTACTCAGTATTTGTTGAACGAAAGTAAACAATAGCTCTAATCTTGCACAAGGTATGGTTGATATCAATGCTTATTGTATTAAAAAAAAATCCCCTACTACATTTAAAATATCCTTTAATGTTTAACCCTGTGTTTTAGAAAAGTCTAGATGTAGAAATTTTACTTACATTACCCAGGCTTCTAGAAGAAGGAAAAATAGTATATCCTCCACAACCCAAATTATAGACAGTTATACAGCTGTGATGGAAGATTTCTACCAAGTTAGAACCTACTACTTTCTGAGGCAGCCCTTCCCACTTCTGCATGGCTCTCATTGTTGGTAAACTGTTAATCCTGACAAGTCAAAATCTCTTTTTGTGTAACTTTTATTCTAAGCCTAGGGGTCAATAGGATCAAATCAAATCACTTTTCCAGATGAAAGCTGCTCTAGTACTTAAAGACATACATTTATTAAGTACTTATTATGTGCACGGTGCTGTGCTAGGCACTGAGGTCACAAGGCAAGGCAAAAACGTGGTCCTGGACCTCAAAGAGAAAATTATCCTGATGGAGGGAAACAGCATGCAAAACACTATGTACATAAAAGATATATATGTATATATATGCACACGTATATATGTGCGTGCATGTGTGTATATGTATGTGTGTCTCTCTCTCTCTCTAACTGCTAAGAGATGCAATGGATAAAATGCTGGGCTTAGAGTCAAGAGGATTAATTTTTCTGAGTTTAAATCTGGCAGAAGACATTAGATGTGGGAGGAATTTAGGAAAGACTTCTTGCAGAAGGTAAGATTTGAGCTGATTTTTGAATGAAGCTAGGGAAGCCAGGAGACAGAGCTGTGGGAGAAGAACATTCTAGGAATAGAGGAAAATCAAGGGGAAGGCAGAGAGTCAAGATGTAGTATTCTGTGTGAGGAACAAGAAGAAGGTCGTGTTAATGACCTGTAAAGTTTGTGGTTGGGTATAGAGTGCAATAGGACTAGAAAATTAGGAAGAGGTCACATTATGCCAAACTTTAGACTTGATCCTGGCGGTAATAGGGAAAAGCTAGACTTTTATTTATTTACTACCTACCCCTAAAATAAAATCTTTCCTTCTCCAGGATAAACATTTGCAGTTCCTTTAACTAAACACAATATCTCACATGCATTTTTATGCTTTCTTATTCTTTTTCTCTGATCGATTTCAAAAAGTCAACCTCACAAGTTCGCCTCAAAAAAACTGTAGGTCTTTGTGGACTTCAAGCTCCTTAGGAATTAACATCATGACATGGCAATCAGAAAATGCCTTTGGACACAAAAAGCAGACTAGTATCTGATCTCTCTCTTAGCCTAGTTCATTCCTCACAATTGTATGCTCCTCCATGCACTTCATTTTGATAAAAGTATTAAAATGGTTTATTATCTGTCATTCAAGTCAACTCTACAAATGGCTTACTATGGCAAGGTTTATAACTTTAGTGCTGCATGGCACTAAATGAGGCCACTCCCCTCATTTTAGAGGTGAGGATTTTGAGGCCCAGGAAGACTAAATGACTTGTACAGTGTCACACAAGTTGGAAATCCCAAAGACAGGGATTTGAAACCAAGTCCTTTGACTCCTTCTACTACACCATATACTTTATCTCTCTTAAGGGTCTACCACAAGCATTACTGGCCCAGATCCCTTTCCATGAACTTGATAGTGTCTTTTATACTACTTCATGAGTGTAAGATATAATGGGCAATATTCCACAGTTATACACCACGAATCTTTCTATTTCCTTATGGGTACCTTGCCGTTGTCATTTTTCTAAGATATCATGTTCCATGGTTCAAAGCCATACAGCATCTAGGAGAACATGGATGTTCAAAAGATGGAGTTGTTGTTGCAGGAGAAGTGTGGCATGTTTGAGAGTAAAGAGGAGTTTCCCAAATATAATCTTGGCCATCCGCCACTAAAGCCCACTTCCGGTGACTCAGTGCTATGGAGCTTACCTTATGTACTCAAAGGCTAGGTATGTTTAGAATACTCTAACAAGCAGAAAAGGCTCCTGAGTAAGGCCCCAGTGATGGACAGTTATTTCTTTTGTCCAAGAAGCAAGATAAATAATTTCAAAGAGGCTCATTATATCAAGACAATGCAATTTTCAATAGTGACAACTCTTGAAGATCATCTACCAAGTTCCAGATGGGAGTGAACACACCAGCAAAGTCACAGATTCCTGAACTACTAAAGAGGATGCAGACTTCTCCCTTCTATTAAATCCTGGGCCTAGCTCATTCCCCATTTTCAGTGGTAACTATAGATCTAACAGAGAGGGGCTCTATAGTATTCTGAGGCTTAATGAAATTAACACCATGTTGTCTGAAAGTATTAAAACTACCAAAGGAAGTCCACTACCACATTGAGTGAATCCTCTATAGAGAATTTATAACAAAATATGGAGAGTTATACCGTCAATCAAGCAATTAATCAATAAGAAGTGGCTACTATGTACCATCATTAGCAGTACAGATACAAAAATGAAATTATCTCTGCCCTCAAGGAACTTACATTCTATTGAAGGATACAGCATGTAAATTTATAAATATTTAAAGCATAGACAAAATAAATTCTAAGGTCGTTTTGAGAGGGACTACACTAGAGTTTGAAGGCAGAATATTAAGAGAGATTTCATGTAGAAAGTAGTTTTTTGAGCTGAATCTTGAAGGAAGCCACAAATTCTGAAAGGAAAAAGTGGGGGTGGGAAGAGTACATTGCACAGGCATAAGGAGGAGCCAGTGCAAAGGCCCAGAGATGGGAGAAGCACCGTATATGTACCGTGTTTCCTCAATAATAAGACCTATCCCGAAAATAAGCCCTCCCCTTACTGTGTAAGATTCCTCTAAAATAAGCCCTCCCCCAAAAATAAGCCCTATTGAGATTGCTACTGTAGTAAAGGTGATCCCCTGCGCTACACGCTACATTACGGTACCCTCTGTATGTACTGTCCCCCCCCCCGGTGAAATGCACGCCACGCTTCGAGCTGCATCCAATTAGAGCTGCAGCAGTGAGCACGTCATCCTGTTCTTCCCCAGTGATTTGCTTGCTGGCGCCATTGAGAGCAGTGCCGCAGAGGAGAGCTGAGGCAGGACAACATAAGCCCTCCCCTGAAAATAAGCCCTCTGTTATTTTTCTTTCCAAAAAAATTAATAAGACAGTGTCTTATTATCGGGGAAACACGGTAGGAGAGAAAGTAGAGGGGTATGGCTGAATTGCAGTGTGTGGAGAGGAAAAAATATATAAAAAAACACTAGAAAGCTAGCAGGGAGAGAGGTTGTGGAGAGATGTAAATGCTTAATAAAGAAGTTTATATTTGATCCTACATGTAATAGAAAACCATCTAAATTTATTGTAGGGGGAATAACATGGCAGAACCTCACTTTAAGAAAGTCAGTTCAATGGATGTGGATAGGATGTATAGGAAGGGATGATACTTGAGGTAGGGAGACCAAAGTAGGCTATTATAATAGTACATGGGAGAGGTGATAAGAACCTGAATTAGGTGGCATTTGGGTGACTGGTAAAGGGGAATATATATGAGAGATGCTGTGGAGACAGAAATGACAAGATATGGCAACGGATTGGATAGGTGGGACGAGTGAGAATAATGCCACACAAGTTACAGACCTAAATGACTGGCGGGATGGTGGTGCTCCTGTGAGTAATGGAGAAATCCAGAAGAGTGCTTGGTTTTGAGGCAAAGGTTAGTTCTATTTTTGATATGTTGAATTTGAGATGGTTGTGGAGTATTCAGTTTGAAATGTCCAACAGGCAGAGGGAGACATGTAATTAGAACTCAGGAGATGGACAGACTAAAGTTGGATATATGGACTCAGCAGCCATGGGAATAGAGATGGGAATTGAAGCTACTGGGGTTGATGAGGTTACTCAGGGAGAGAGTATGGAGAAAAAAGAGGAGAGGGAATAGTACTAAACCTTGGGATACAACCAGAGTTAGGAAGACATGGAAGCTGAAGGGATAAAGGGAAGTGAAGAATGGTTGGAAAGAAGAGGAAAGACCAGGAAAGAACAGTGCCATGAAAATGCAGAGAGGAAACACTATCCTGACGAAAAGGTGGTAGACAGAGAGGTCAAGAATGATCAATACTGAGGATTTGAGATGGCACGGAGGACTAATGAAATCTATATGAATGAAAGGAAGAATACCCAAACCAATGAAAGCATGACTTCATTGAAATTTTGAGAATAAAATCCATCCAGGATGGCTGGGTAGACAAAAGACCCACCACCATAGGGGCACCCACCCACGCCTAGCTTTTGCTTTCCTCTTTTGACTCGCCTCCTGGATGGATCCACCTTGAAACCATTCAAACTGTTTATTGCTCACCTGGCTTGGATGAGATGGGAGTTACAAACTCTGTTCTTTCCAGAGAGATGAAAGACTACTGGGGCTTACCATATGTTGCCTTGCCACTGTTTCCTAATGTCCTCTAGACTTTGCCATCTGCCCTGCCTCTAAACTACTGATAAAATTTGAACCTTGCCAACTGCCACCACCCCTGTATTTAGGATTTATGAGTCTTTCTATCCACTCTATTGTGAATTTTCCTTTCTGTATTATTGTCTCTAACTAGAATGTTAGCTTCTTGAGAGTAGAAACTGTCCCACTTTTAAAATTTGTATATCCAGTGCTTAGCAGATAACAATGCATTATCATCCATCCATCTATCCATCCATTCATTTATTCACTTATGGTACTGTGATCTGTTATTCAAACAACATTAAAAATTCAAAGCAGCATAGAATTTATTGGTTAAATGAATCTAACAATTTTGTTTATGTATCTGCCTCAAAAGAATTTACTCACTGTTACCAACTTAAGAGGCAATGTTGTATAGTTTACAGAGTTGGCCTTGAAGCCTGGAACTAGAACTCTGGTCTTCTAAATCTAAGTTATTTTTCACAACAAAAGAATGGGAAGACTAACAAGTAACAAATATAGATTCATATATTATTAATAAAAGATATTTCACTTTCTTGCAAAGGAATGTACACCTCCACATTTTAATACCTAACAACCAATTTTAAAATTATCGATAAATAAAAATGTTGAAAAGACAAAACAACTACATACCAATTGTTGAATGTTGACATATAAGACATTCATATACTCTCCTATTATCCTATTTTTATCTTCAATCTCACAATCAGAAGAAGTTGCTGGCAACAGAACAAGGATCAGTGAAGGAATTCCAAAGATAGACCTAAAAAAAACTAAATTCAACATTGTATAAGAATGTTATGTGTCATAAGCCAATTTCTACATTCTATAAAGTGAAACACATGCTATGTAGTTACATGATTCAAGTGGAATTTATCTATTTCTGATAAATAAAAGTCCATCTTTATTGGTAGAGATCATAAAGTTCTCTTTACAAATCAACCCATCATTATGAATAGGGCCGCCATTTTAGAATGTAGCTTTCTTTGACTGCAACTGAGCAGATATGATTTACTCAGATTAGTCTGAAGAGGAATGACAGAGGTGAGGAAATCAATGCTTTTCTTGGAATTCAATTCCTATCTGGAACTGAAGGACAAATTCTAGGGACAGGATGTTAGGGTAGTCTTTTTAGATTTTCTTGGTATAACTACAGGTGTGCATATATATACACACATGCATATTGCACATGTCTGTACATGTATATGTACATTCGATATGTCTTTATGTATATACATATATGAGTACACCATGCATAGTTATTTCTTCCACATTGTGACTTTCCCCATTGCAGTTTTGACATATTGTGGGTTGGTGTAAGAAATTAAATGGGAATTTTTTGGGATCACTGTGGAAGACACAGATGACACACAACGGTCAGCAGATGACACAGAAAATATTTAGAAACTCAAAAATGCACAAAATACATGTATAGTATTTTATAACATCAACATATTTTTTATACTTTAATACCAAAATAGCTCAGACTTCTCTGGTATGAAAAGAGGACCAAAAAATTTTATGCAGATTTTCAACTACCACACCCCTTGCAATGTGGAAGGGATAACTCTGTGTGTGTGTGTGTGTGTGTGTGTGTGTGCCAGACACTGTGCTAAATGCTGTACAATTATTATCTCATTTGATTCTCACAAGAACCCTAGAAGGTAAGTGCTATTATTATCCCCATTTTACAGTTGAGAAAACTGAGGCAAATAGAGGTTAAATGACTTGCCCAGGGTCACATAGATAATAAATGTCTAAGGTTGGATTTGAACTCCAGTCTTCCTGACTCTGGACCTGGCTCTCTATACATTGAGGTACCCAAATTATTTGTAAAAAATATAAACAATTTTTTAAAAATTTCTCTTAGTATTGGGAACAAAAAAAAATCAACTTGTCTTGTTGCTTTACAACTACCCTGGGGGTGATACTGCTTATTGTTTCCTTTCAAAGTGTATATAGTTTCCCATTAAAATATAGGAATGCATAAATTAACCTTGTGAATTTCTGGGCTCTGAAAGTTTAGTTCTTATCATTTAGTCTCATCTTTTGAACAGGGCAAGACTAAGCTTTTCCTTTCTCATTAGTGTTGAGTCCTGTAGAACAATATCTCAGAAAAATTAATGTTGCTAGATGTTGGGGATATTGATTAGTATTTAAAAGAACCCCCTTATAAGTCATCTAGTACAGTCTTTACCCAAAACATGAATTTTATTTACAACAGTTCTACCAAAGTGTCATCTACTCTATGTCTAAGCACTCTAATTAAAATCAGCGCATTATCTCATAAGGTAGCACATTTAATTTTTGGATAACTGTTCTCCAATTCTTCCTTCTACTGCATTAACAATATTCTTTTTTTTTTTTTAAAGCAACTGAGGTTAAGTAACTTGCTCAGTTACTTAACTGGCTACACGGCCAGTTATTTTGTGTGGGTGCCAAGTATCTGAGGCTGGTACCGATCCGGGTCTCCCGACGCCGGGGCCAGCCCTCTTACTCACTGTGCCATTAACAATATTCTTAACTTTAGCTTATGTGTTTGTGATGAACATGGTGATTTTTCAGCTGTCAGCCCATACAAAACAGTAAGTAACTTTTTTTTTTCGTTTTGGAGGTGGGAAGGTAGGGCAATTGGGGTTAAGTGATTTGCCCAAGGTCACACAGTTAGTTTTTGTGTTAAGTGTCTGAGGCCGGATTTGAACTCAGGTCCTCCTGACTCCAGGGCCCATGCTCTATTCACTGTGCCAACTCACCGCCCCCATAGACAGTGAGTTTCTAATGCATAATTTTTATCAGTCATGTCTTGCTAGGTATTTGGTAGTGAATAAATTTTTATAGCCTGCAGTAATATACTGCATGATTTCTATTGTTCCCTTGCATAATCTTCACTGATTAATAAGTCTGGGTTCATTAAGGACAACCTTTCTGGGATTTCTGGTGGCAGTCACCTGATTCTCGATTGCTATTTTAAAACACTTGTGTTTCTGTAAACAATTTCACATGATTTAGCCATTTTTGATACTTCTTTGTCAACATACTGTTTGAGTTTATTTGGATATCATCTTAGAAGGCATTGTGATTCCACTCTTGGATCTTAGTTAATTAGTAGATTCTACTCAGGGGTAAACCGGTTCTGAGTACATTTGAAAAAATTCAGTTTCTTATGCCTTTTGTCAGCCTTTAATATCACTTGATGAGTTGATATACACTTGCTGCAAATGTGTTTCTGTAGGCTTTTGACCTGAATATTACATGCTGTGAGAATAACTATCAGTATTCTTTCTCCTTTTTTGGTGAAGAAATGTTGACCTTTGTACAGACAGCTGACTTGGGTGATGAGCCCTATGCTTCATTAATATTGTTCAGTTTTTTTGTTCAGAATACAAAAACAAATTTTTTTACAAATATGCTATGGTCTATTTTACTGTTCCAAATGTACAATTAATGCTGGTATTACATGTTATTTTCTGTAAATGTGTTCTTCCCAACGAACTTTGAAATCTACACCTATATTAGCCAGAAAAGTCTTGATTTTTTTTTCAGTTAGCCCAATTGCAATTTTCCCTTGATATCTTTATGCTTGATATATTTTGCCTGGAGGAGGCCAAGGTATTGATGAGTATCACTTTTATCCATTGGTTTCATTTGGCCTCAAAATTTGAGCTTGAAGCCTTTTGTCTATCTTTCCTGGGCATGTATTAAGAATTTTATACTTATTGCATCCAAATGGTATTTTGAAATCTTCGGGAAAAACAAATTCCATAGGATGTAAGACAGGTGTGTGTGTGTGTGTGTGTTGTCATATAGCTTGATGTCCTTGATATCCATGTACATCAAATAATTCATAAGCAATGTTTTGGTTTGGCTCCCTTTTTACCTCAGAAGCCACACTTACTTCTATTAAAGGGATGATAATGGATTATGGCTAGGTAGAAGCATAATAGACTCACACTCTTTCCCTGAAAAAAATGTCATGTTTTGTATTGATTATTTCTGACATTATTGTGTAGGTGGTATGTTTCAAATACAGAATAGTTTTTCCATGTAGATATTAAAAGATTCTAGTATTTTCACTGTACTTGGATCTATTTTGTATATTTGCATGACATAAATGAGGCACGAATGTAGAACTGAGTGAAATCTTTGTAAAACCAATAAAAGCAGGGTGGCTTATTCAATAATTTTTATTGTTGTTGAGTTGTTCCAGTCGTGTCAGACTTCCCATGACCCCATTTGGGGTTTTCTTGGCAAAGGTATTGTAGTGTTTTGCCATTTACTTCTCCAGCTCCTTTAACAAATGAGGAAACTCAGGCAAACAGGTTAAGTGACTTGCCCAGGGTCACATAGATAGCAGGTTTCTGAGACCACATTTGAACTCAGGTCCTCCTGACTCCAGGGCTGATGCTGTATCCATTGTGCCACCTAGATGCCCTGTTCAATAACTAATGAATCTATAAGTAGTACCTTGGTATACCCTCCTTTCTCCTCCTCTATTTTTTTTTTTTTTGTAAATGTTCATAGATTTTTGTGATAAAAGTTTTACATACAGTGAACATATTCTTAACTAGCTAATATTTGGAAGGTACTTTGTAGTTAAATCCTTATTCTTATGATTATTTAATTTTTATTATTTTTTATAAGATTCAAATAGAGATTTTTCTGGGACAAGTTGTGAGTATGAAATTCTTCTTTTACATATATTTAATGGTCTCTGGAGTATTGCAAAGGTAGATAAAATACATACTCTTTGAAGTTGAATAAAAAAATATTAGAATTTAAGTCCATTCTCTCGTAGGCTCACTGATTCTGAGCTCCTATATAAAATGTCTCTATATATTGAAATCTTTTCATTCCATTTATTTTAGAGATTATTAGTATTCGTTATACGACAGCAAATAAAAACATTGTTCATAAATTTTGATATGAAGATAAGGATGTGATAAGGATGATAATTTTGGTAAAGTCTGCCTCTGAAGCCTTCCAAAGGCTTCTATTTCCATAGTGGCACCCTAGATAACAGGTACCTAATGCCATATTGTTCCTTCTATATTCAACTGTCTTAAAATTTGTGCAAAGCTGGCTAAGCTGTAAGGAAGGTCCTAATAAACTAATTTAAGCAAAACAGAAATGTGATAAGTGTTTCATTATTTCCATTTTAATAGGGAGCTATACTTAAAGAAAATGAATGACATTAATTGCATAATTTTGAATATGTTATTGGGGAGATTTAGAGGAGGGGAATAGTTTGTTTCTCAAACCTTACTTACTCTACAAACTCATACAACTGGGATTATTTGTTTGTTAGTGTGAAATTCTGAGTTATATTCACTGAAATATATTTATAGGTCATAAGTCTTGAGCTAGAAAGTACCTTAGAAGTCACGTAATCTAAGAGACATTCTGGGAAGATGGCAAAGTTGGCCAGAAATTTCCAGGGTCTCCAGATTTCCTCCACAAACAGATAGAAAATCACAATGAAATGAATATAGACCAGCAAAAATAAAGAGGTAAAACAGTTGTCCTCCTAAGACAACTTGAGAGTACCTCAGAGAAGACTCTAGAGGGTGAGGATGGCCTGATGGAACTATAAACATCTCTAGACCAACTCCACTGAATTAACAAACAGTGGGCCCTGAGAGAAGCAGACTAGATCTCAAGAAATTTCACCTCAATTTTTACCTCACTCACAGCTTCAAGAAATTTTATCTCAGGAACTTCCACCTCAAGAAATTTTACCTCACAAACTTTTCATGTAGGGAACAGTAGAAGACTGGGGGAAGACTGAAGAGACAAACCCCCTTCCGTTTCTAGAAGTTGGACCAGATGTGATTTGGGGGCTGTGGACAGGGAGGAATGAGCACACAACTGGTGAGTGTGGTACAATAGGAAACAAGAACATTTTACTGGACAATGTGGCTAGGGGTCATAACTTTGGTTTAAGGGAAGAGGAGAAGAGTCCTTGAGCTTGAGACCCTAGAAAGAATTCAGAAAACAACAGTAAGGAGGATTTGAAGCCTAGGACAACATTACCCACAACTATGGATTAAAACTTGATTATGATGGATCATAATGATAATTAATTGCTAAAGATAAAATAAAACAAAATAAAAATAAAAATGAGTAAGCAAAGGAAAAAAAGACCTAACCATACTTAGCTACTTTGGTGTTAAAGAAGATCTGGTTTCATATTCAGAAGATAGTGAAATAAAAAACGAAACAATATTGCACCTACCCCAAAGAGTAATGACAATGGTCACAAGCCCCAAAAGAACTATTGGAAGAACCTAAAAAGGAATTAAAAAATCAAATAAAAGCAATCCAAGAAAATTATGAAAAAAAGTTAACCAATTGGAAAAAGAGATACAAAATCTTAAGGAAGAAAATAACTCCTTAAAAACTAGAGCTGAACAAGTACAATTGAATGATGTTATAAGGTGTAATCGTAATGGGGATTTGAAGATTTTCCCTGCCCCTTAAGAAGCCTAAGGGAATTTGGAGATCTTCCCTGCCCCCTAATAAGTCAAATGTAATCACATAGAGTCTGTGGTGGGAGGAGTTTGCTGCAAAGGAAGGGTGGATCAGAGCTGGGAGGAAGTTGGAAGTCAGAGAAGTTAGTGAGGAGGGAGAGAGAAGATGCAGGCAAGGAGACACCTAGACTTGTGAGTGTTTGTTTATGAGAAGGCCTGAGCAGGAGGAAGGCTTTGGGATGGTGTTGCTCTTTGAAGTGTTATTGTATATTAACTTCTTTGTTGCTATGATGGATTCGGTTTTCTGATGTTGGGATTTGGCTTTCTGGTGTTTTAATAAATGTTTTGCTTCTGTCTTCTATGTGGGGAGTCTGTTATATTTTGCAATTCAGACCTATGACAGTATATTCCTAGTCACCATTGGTGCTATGAATATTGCCTTGGTGATACATAAGACAATAAAAATAATAAAACTAGAAAAAATAGAAGAGAATCTGAAACATCTTATGAGAAACACAATTGATCTGCAGAACACATCAAAGAGAGACTATTAGAATTGTAAGACTACCTGAAAGTTATGATCAAAAAAAGAATCTGCATACAATATTACAGAAATTATTAAGGAAAATTTCCCTGAAGTTCTAGAACAAGAGGGTAAAATGGAAATTAAAAAAAAATCTACCATTCAGTACCTGAAAGAGTACCAGGAAGAAAACTTACAAAACCAAGTTTCAAAATTCCCAGGTCAAAGAAAAATTACTGTAAGCAAAAAGAAAAAAAAACCCACATTTAAATACTGTGGGAAATCAGGATTTCACAAGTCCTAGCAGCTTCTACAATAAAAGACCGTATGTCTTAGAACACTGTATTTTGAAAAGCAAAGGAGCTGGGGTTGCGTCCAAGAATGACTTACCCAACAAAGTTAAGGATAATCCTGAATGGGAAAAAAAATGGACATTTGATGAACTGAAAGACTTTCAGATATTTGTAACAAAAAGGCTAGTATTGCACCTTTGTTCCAACCATAGGAATGACACTAGATAGTAAGGACTGATAATAGGAAAGACCTTGAATGTTGTCTAGTTTTACCCCTTCATTTTACAGATGAAGAAACTGAGGTCCTGAAAGGTTAAGTGATTTGTCCAAGGTCACACAGATATCAAGTATCAAAGGTGTCATTTGAGCCTTGGCACTTCTTCCATGACACTATTCAGCTTCCTTATACAGACTGCTACTGCATATTGAGCTGTCAATGAAATTGGAAGGAACTTCTACAATGTGGTTGAGCAGATTTTCTAGAACTTTGATTCTAACACCCTGATTCTTAGCAACATATGGTAGGGCTATTTCTCTAGGCTGGGCAAATTCCCATAATGGAGAACACCTGGCAGATTTCCCAGGCTTGTGAGTTCCTGCTTTCTGCTGTATGACATTCTGGGTCCTCCTCTCCGCCCCCCTCCCCCTCCCCCTCCCCGCACCCCCCTGCTCCCCCATTCTCATCTGTTTATCCTTAATAGAACAAAACATTAAAAAACACAAAAGTGTTCTTTAGTCATTTTTCAGTCCTGTCTGACTCTCTGTGACCCCTTTGGGGTTTTCTTGCCAAAGATACTGGAGTGGTTTGTTATTTCCTTCTCCAACTTATCTGACAGATGAAGAAACTGAGGCAAACAGGGTTAAGTGACTTGCCCAGGGTCATACAGTAGGAAGTATCTGAGGCTGCATTTGAATTTATGAAGATGAGTCTTCCTGACTTCAGTCCCATCACTCTATCCACTGTGCCACCTAGCCACTCTAAGGTTCCCACTTTAGGTAGTAAAACCCTACTGAGAATTCTCAGCTATTCCCCAAGAGGTGTACTAAAACACATGAATAGACAAGGGAGATTGTTGCGCATTTTTTTTCTAGGAGTCGGAAGTAGTTTCTGGCTGTAAATCAAATGGATAAAAATGGCTTCTGATCTTCAAGGATGGATAAGAATTGACTGCAGACCTACCTCTGCTCTCTAAAATAGTGTGCATTCAGATGCAAGGTTTCCTTATAGATCTTGAAAACAAAAGTGGGATTCCTAACTGACATTGGCTTCTATTCTACCAGGATGCTACAGGGAGTTTTTGTCATCTTCTATAAAGGAGAAATTTCACCTAAAAATCATAAATGAGTTGCTCATCACTGACTGTTTGCTGTCACTGACTTCCTTATGAATGAATCAGTATTGAAAGTGCCCTCTTCCTTTCAAATTGTATTTCCTTATCTTTGTAAATGTTATATGCCCCAAATAAAATGTGTGCTCCTTGAGGGCTTGGGCTAATTTTCATTTCTGTAGACCTAACACAGTGTATTACACAAGTAGGTACTTAATATATGCTTGCTGAATTAAATAGAATTGATTGAATTTGTTCCTTTCAGGGTCCTCTCCCACAAAGACCAGGAAACTTTCAAAAAAAATTGTGAGTATAATTCTGAAAATATGAATGTTGAAATCAAACATCAGTTTAGTATTTTTCAATGAGTCATTGTGTTTGGTGACACTGCTGGGCTCACTATCATGAAGACAGCAGCTCAGAGTCCTTTACAATTTGTAATTTGCAAAGCACAATCTGCAGACCAAATGTGCCCAATCAGGTCTTTTTGTATGGTCAGTAAGCTAGGAATGATTTATATATATATTTTTTAAAATAAAGTTTTATTGTATTTAAAAGTACAAAACATTCTCAGCTAGTGGGCTATACACAAACAGATGATGAACCCTTGACTCTCAGGTCTTGGTTTACTGCCATAAAAACCTGTCCATTTTATGATCAGTAATGGCCATGACCAATTATGTACAGTAATATTGCATGTAAGACACTCTATAGAGACTTGTGGAAATAAAAACACTAAACTGGGAGTTAAGAATCAAAGGTTCTAGTCCTAACTCTGACAGTTACTTGTGTGAACTTGGGTAAATCCTTTCTCCTCCTGAAGAGGAGAACGTTTCCTCATCTGCAAAAATGTAGGAAACATAGATCTAGGGTATGAAGGGCCTTTAGAGGACATTTAATCCAACTCTGTCATTTTAAAAATGAGGAAACTGATACCAAGAGAGGTTAAATGACTTGTCTAAGGCAGACTTATTTGGCCTCCCACCCCCTTTAAAAAAAAATATTACTCAGCGCTGCCCTGGAAATCTATTTTCTTTAACCCCTTAATGATTTTTTTGAAGTTTGTGTCATTTCAAAAAAACAAAAAACAAAACCATGAATTAAAAAAAAAATGACGCATCTTGAATTTAGTAATTTATTGTAAATTTGTGGGGTTTCTCCTGCATTGAAATTTTGATGACTGCAATACTGCATCATATAACCATATACTATTGTATTATAAACAAGTCATTACATGCACATATTCCTGCCAATGCATACTGGACTTCTAAACAATGTGTTCTTCCTCTCCTGTCAACACTTGCTTTTTAAGACCTCCTGGCGGATTTGACCACTGATCATTATAACTTGTACGTGGTGTGTATTTGAATAATAATATAATCACTATGACTTTAACTCCATCATACAACAGGTGAAACATGTACGAATGATTTTTCAAAATGTTTTTCTCTTATGTCCTTAATGCTTCCACCATTTGCTTATTTTTATACGACGCCCCACCATTGCACCCCAGGCTACTGTCCCCTTGGATTGTTCCAGAGCCCACCAGGGGGCAGTATCACCCAGTTTGGGAACTTGGAGAAGGTAACACAAGTTAGCAACTAAGAGGATTTGAGCCACCATTCTCAGCTTCCCTAGGGCTTGGACTGTACCATGTTGTACTGTACCATGGTGCCACCCTAGAGTTGGGACTAGATGATACCTAATGTCTCGTCGAGGCCTAACATTCTATGGTATAATGATAGTTTCTGCATGGAAGGAGAGCTACCTTCTTCACATGAGAACAAGAATTCTTTCTTTCATGCTCACTGGTCCCTAAGGTGCTCCATCTGAAATCAAGCAACAATTTATTGACAAAGTCTATTAGCATTGTGCTAGGAGAACAGTTGATTTTTTCTAAATTTTTTTTTTTGGGGGGAGCAAATACATGGAATCAATAAAGGGAAAAAAGACCTTACAGGATTAAATGTCTAGTTGTATGGTACACGTGGTAAATGGTCTAGGAGGCTAGATAAATACTGAGAATTCCTAGAGCAAGGCTTTTTAATCTGAGATCCATGGATCCCCAATGTATAGATTTCAGGGGTCTGTGAATCTGGATGAAAAAATATTACCTCTTTATTTTTACTAACTTCTAACTTCTCTTGTGTGTCAATCAATAAGACTCAGAGCTAAAAGGGATCACTGGATCACAAATTTAGAGCTGGGAGGGCCTTAGAAGCTATTGAGTCCAGCCTCCTCATTGTACACAGATAAGGGAACTGTGGCACATAGAAGTTAAATGACTTGCCCAGGGTTATACTGCTTCTAAGTGAATTGTGTGAGATGGAATTTGAACTTGTCTTTCTGACTTCAATTCCAGGACACTATCTACTAAACTGTGGTGCCCTTCAGATGCTCTAATATTCTAGTCAAGGCTGCCCCATAGTGCTGATGATGTTTCCCATCTGCTAGCCTTCCCCTTTAACTACTCATTGGCATTTTACTAGGAGCTCTTTCTTTGTTTCAAAACATATTATGAAACATGTTCTCTACATTTACTCTATTCCTCTGCAAGGAGAACATTTTTTGTTTTTACTAGTCCAAGGGGCATAACATGCCCAGAACTGACCCAACAGAAAACTCTCCAGATTTGTGGTTTTGTAATTTGCAATTCTAAAAATGGCTATTCTGCTGAGTAGCCCATGGAACCAATGTGCTAGAATTTGTGCAGCTTACCAGGCTTAATTTCTATTGTTAGCATCTTTCAATGTGGTTCCCTCAATTAAGGGAATTTTTATTCACTTTTATTCACTCCTCAGAAGCCCAATGTAGTGTTCATATACAACACTGGGATCTTTTGAATACACTGCTCATAACTGAGACAAGGCCTTTTTCTTTTTCATCTCTATTTGTTTTCATGCCATGTCACTGTGAATATAAAGCCATAATTAGATCAAACAATTGTTTTCTTTCCAAACTTTACTTTCTATGTTTGGCATTAGGATCCAGAAGATTCATACACTGTGCTCATATACAACAAAGGAATAAGAAGCTTGGGGCTGTGGGTATGAAGTCACAGCAACAAGACCTCAGGGGCCATTTAGTCCAATCCCATCATTTTACTGGTGAGAAAACTGAGGCCCAGCAAGATGGCTTTCCTTTCAGGTTGTGTCAGAGGTGGTATCTGAACCTGAGGACTGTGACTCTAGTATCAGCACTCTTTACTAAAATTCCTAGAGGAATGATTCAGTATGGAGTCATCTCTCCAAAGGCAAAGTTCATTAAAGGAGATTGAACTACAGACATTTACAAGTGACATGCACTTTTTTTTTTTACTTATTGTGATATGCAGTAGTAAGCGTCTAGCTAAGTTCAACCTACTGCTTGTCAGACTAAATCATAGAGATCAAGAATCAAGGGGGGGGAAAGGAAGGTGATATAGCGAGAGAGAGACAGAGAGAGAGAGAGAGAGAGAGAGAGAGAGAGAGA
>NW_027186304.1:92587220-92599500 GCF_028583685.1 Petaurus breviceps papuanus
GAGAGAGAGAGAGAGAGAGAGAGAGAGAGAGAGAGAGAAGAATAATTTAAGTCTCATCTCCTTCAAAGGAGAGGATGAAGGAAACAGAATGTAGGTAGGGATCAATCTCATTTCCTGGCAATCCAGCCTCCTTTTCATTTTGCTGGTTGTTGATTCAGTTAATTAAATGGTAAAATAAAAGACAACAATGAAGGATTTGCAGGGGGGAAGGGTGTGTTGGTAAGTCATTCAAGTTGAGACTGGCTTAAAGAAAAAGTGCTTCTAAATATATGTTGCTCTTATCAATCTACTATATTAAAAACTTGATTATATCACATGTTCCATCTTCAACAAAAAAAGGAGAAAGAGAAAACAACAAGATTCTCAAACCCAACAAAACATCTCCATTCCAGTCAATATCTATCTGCCCCAGTGTTAGGGAAGTATGTTCTAGATTAGCTATATATTTCTTATTTTTGCTTTCAGAAAAACAAGATTTTATAAATATTTTTTCAAATAATATTATTTTGTGCTTTGACAAAAGTCTACAATATGTGAGCATGGATGGGTACAATGAGGGAGATCCCTTCCAACTGTACAATTTCTAGGATTCCATGAATTACTCTTTTTCATCTTCCTGCCCCAGATAACCGTGTCCAAGTTACTGTGGAAGACAGTGTTTTGTGTGGTGTTACAAACACCTCTATCCTGTCATCCTTTCCAGCGCCCTGTGTGCCTTCCAGTTTCAGTGTCCCTGTCATCCTTTCCAGTTCTTTCCCTATATTTTTTTGGTAACACATGCCCGTAATCCTCAAGCTATTCCCTCTCTCTGTTTTTTCCCCCTTCTACTTCCTAAGTCAAAGAAGGAAACAAATTTTAAGTTGCAAACTATCCTAAGTGATAAGGACAGGAAAAATAGCATTGAAACTCATTTATTTCTCTCATTATCCTGCTTAGTGGGCATGGGATATTAACTTTTCTTAGCTATTTAAAAAAAATCCATATATAGTACTTAACTAAATACAGATTTGTCTAGTATGTCAACATATTTGCAATGACAGCATGTATTTTAACCTCTTCTCCTATTTTACAACAGATCAGTCACAAATGGATTTGGGGGCCAGTCAGCAAAATTCTTGTTGGAGATTTGGAGAAAAGACTGAGAATTGAGGTTATGATGAATTTCTAATCTCAGGAGGAAAAAAAACAAACAAACCCTTTAGGATTTAGATTTCGGATTAACTTCCATCACACACACACTTCCTTTTTGTATGGCTACCCAGGAGCCTCCTCCAGCCCCAAAACATTAAACCTACCTTTTCTCACTGGATGGTTTTGATGCTGTCCTTTTAATCCACACAGTTTGTAAGATCAGAAAGGGTGAAATTTTGACCTAGAGGACTAGCCAGGAAATGAGATTGTTCCCTGCCTGCATTCTGTTTCCTTCATCCTCTCCTTTGAAGGAGATGGGACTTAAATTATTCCACTCTCTCTCTCTGTAGCGCTGTATCACCTTCCTTTCTCCTCTGCCCTTTCTCCTTTGGGTTCCATAAACCTGTTGGCCCTTTGGACTGTCCAATAAGAGCTGTCAACAGAAACTAGCCGGCCTGAACTCTTTCCTTGCCAATTTTATCCAGTCTCCTCTTTAACTCGTCAATCCATTTTAGCTTTCAGTGAGAGGAGGGGGGTGTAAAATTCCGAATTTCATTCATGCCTAACTCTGTCTGCGAAGTATAACTATAGGGAAAACCAGAACTTTCCATGATTCTGCCCCCAGTGCAAAACTCGTGGCTGGGTTCCGGGCAGCACGAGCCAAGTACAGCCCTAATCACGAAAATCACAATTCCATTAGGGGAAAAACCCGGGATTTTCCAGTGACCTGCCAAAATGGGGTTTAAAAGGGCGCCTAGGGGCAGCGGTGCTTTCATTTCTGCGGAGAAGCAGAAGGAGAGCTGCGGCGGCCCGCTCCGCGCGTCGGGTGCCAGTAAGAAAGTAAGCAGGCAGGGGGCAGGACACAGCTCTGGTTTGGTGTTGGGTATTGGGCTAGGAAAGGGCGAGGGGCTCTGCAGGCTGAGCCCGGGACCAGGCTGGAGGCTGACCTGGCCGAGGGGGCGGGGGCGCCCGCGGACTTTCTCCTGGCAGGAGGGGCAGGCTGCGGAGGGTGCAGCTCCCAGCTGCCCTTTGCTGCCTGTCAAGGGGAGGCGCGGCCCCAGGTGCGAGAGGCTGCACCTCACGCGCACAACCGCTCGCCCTCCGGGTCCGCCGGCTGGACTCTGGGAGAGTGCAAAGTGCAAGGTGGGGCTGCAAAAGAAAATCGGTGGTTCGGGGTGGGGGCTGCACGGAGCTGCCCGGAACCGCCCGGAGCCCCGAGGTGCACGGGACGCAGTACCTGTCACGCTTACCATGGAACATGGTCTGCGTGCTCTGCAGGAGCCGGCTGCGGTCATGTTAGCGGCAGCAGAGTCTCATGGCCCATGGTGGCTGCCTGCCTTCACCTCCGCCTCCTCCTCCGCCGAGGTTCACCGGAGTGTGTTCTGGGCTAGATGGGCTCTACAGCTGACTTGTCTCACCCACGCCGCGCCCGTCGCTTCATCCATCCCGGGGGGCGGTGCACGCCACCAGCGGGCTCTGGGCTTCGCTTGCTTTTTTCCGTGACTTCCGTGTGCCTGGTCAGCGGTCTACTTTCAGTTTCTACTTTGGGGTTTGTTCTGAGGGAGCAAACTTTGGGTTCATCCCCAGGACGCCTTCTTCCAGACCTGCTCCCTTCTCTCTTACACTCTCATCTCTCTCCCTTACATCAAGAGTCTTACCCGTGTGGCCAGAGCTCTTTGGCAACTTTCCAAGCGACTAACTGGGAGAAACTGTTGGCACTGGAAAGGGATGGCCCCGTTATGAATCAGAGCGATCCGGGTCAATCTTTCCAGATGACCTCTCTCCCTTAACTAAATACTAGGAGGCTGTGGACTTAGGGCATCTGTTTTTCCTGTGACCAAGGAAACTATTTGTACAGCATGCAAGGGTGGGATCCCAAGTGGTAGAGACATCAGCTTTACCAGTCTGCTGCTGATGCCTTGGGAATTCCCAAGCTGTCCAGTAAAAAGTGAAGGTTGAGTAGGATTTCGTGACTGAAACTGGTTATGCTCTCTTCTCCACCCTTAAACTATATCATTTTACATGTTGAGTTCTGTACGTGTGTCTACTAATAGCTCCAGTACCTCAGAGGGACTTCTGTCTCGTCCAGAACATATGGGTATCTTTGTTTCAAGAATCTTAGTCTAAAATAAAATGAACAGAGATAACTCTCTCAAATACAGTTTTTTTTTTCTGAATTAGCTTTAATTGAATCACTGAGGTGTTTATTAATTTTTTCTTTGCGTTTTGAAGCTTCTTGTGAGAAGGGATTGTTTTATTCTTTACATACCTAGCACTTAGCACTCTCCTAGGCTCATGGTAGGCACTTAACAAATGCTTGTTGATTGATGTGAGGCAAAAGGTCAGATTTCTAAATACTTAGTAGCCTAGTGTGATCGTAGTGGAAAGAACACTGGATATGGAATTGGGCTATATGTATTATAATTCTGGCTGCTTATTAGTTGTGGGATTCAGAAAAAAGCAACTGGCACTACATGGTCTCAACTTCCTCACCTAGCAATTGAAATTCAGTGTATTTAGATGAACTCAAGAGGCAACTTGGTGTCTTTGAAAGTATGTGCCTTATTCAAAAGAAACAGAATAGGTAAAACAGGGGGAGGGGAGACCTTGAAGAACCAAAGTGGGGTAGCATTTGAAATAAGATCAACAGGGGAGGGAAGAAAGTGATATTTTAATGAGTTTATTACAGTCTTCCTGGACAGAGAGGGGAAGAAGATGAGAAATTTGAAAAGAAACAAAAACAGATCCCAAGTCTGTCACAAAAGCATGACATAGTAGTGGGGGTTGAGGGGAGAAAGGCTTCAATTACCTGGACATGAACTCTAGCTCTTGCACTGTCAAAAGCAGAACAGCCAATAATTTCTTGAGTTGTCTTAATGGTAATTTTATACTTCAAAAGGTGGAGGAACCAATCTGGGTAAATTTTATTCTGGAATGTACTATATATTGACAGAGGAACTGGTTGCTTGGATGGAAATTATGATAGAGTTTGTGATACAGAAGGAGGAAACTGAGATGAGTTTTGAGCATGCAGATTTCAAATCCTTTCAAAGAAAGGATAGATAATATGCCATTAACTCCAATTCTACACAAGCCAGGCTAGTTGGGATAAGAAGCTGGCTAGAATGAACTTCTGAAAACAAAAAGAAAAGATTTCAATAAATGAACAAAAGGGAAGTGATTAATGAGACTAATGTGAATTTGTAAGAAACTCACCAGCCAACTTGCTTTAAAGTGAAGGGTATCTTTTGTTTTTATGTTACCTACATACCACATATCCTTCTCCCTTCCCAGAGAGCTATCCCCTTTATCAAGGAATTAAAAAGAGGTGTGTGTGGAGCAGTGATCAAAAAGGGCCTGCATTACTCCAGCAAAAACATGTCATACCAGACCCATTAAAAAAAACAAAAACAAAAAACAGTTATTGGAATATAGCTGGCATTTAATAAATGTGAGTTAATTGGTAGTATGTAGAAAACATAGAGATAAGAGTTGAATGGTAGGATTTGGTAGATTTAGATTGAACAGATCCAGAGAGTAGTGAATAAAGGTTTGATGTCAGGTTAGCAGAATGTCTTCAGAGGAGTGCCCCAGAGATTTCTCCTTGATCCTGTGCTACTTAATATATATTTTTATCAGTGACTTGTATAAGGTCATAAATGGAATGTTTATCATATTTACAGATGACACAAGATTGGGAGGAATAGTTAACACATTGGATAACAGATTCAGGCTGCAAAAATATTTTGACAGGTGAGAACATTAGGTCACTCTGGATAAGATAAAATTTAATAGAAATAAATATTAAGTCTTACACTGGGGTTCAAAAAAATTAACTTCCCAAGTATAAAGATGAGGGAGTTGTGGCTAGATAGCAGTTTGTATGAAAAACATGGGGTTTTTAGTGAACTTCATCATGAGTCAACATTATATTAAACAAGCAAGAAATTTCCTGTGATCTTAAGCTGCATTTTAGAGAAGTAGAGTAACCAGAACTAGGAAAGCAATGGTCTCTGCCTTGGTCAGATTATATTTGGAACATTGCTTGCAGTTCTGATGGACTGACACATTCAGGAAGAATATTGAATTGGGAAAGAGCCTGAGAAAGGGAAAGAGTATGGTGAAGGATCTCAGGATCATGTTATGTGAGGATATGATGAAAGAGCTAAGGTTGTTCATTCTGGAGAAGAGAAGGCAGGGTGTGCATAATAAAACTGTTTTCACATATATGAAAGAGGGATTAACTTTGATTATTTTGACTCTAGGGGAGCAGAACCAAGAGTAGTAGGCAAAATTTGGCAGAGATCAATTTAGACTTGATGTCAGAAAGCCTTACCCTGCCCACCCCCCATAACTTCCGAACAGTTAGAGCTATCTCCAGGTTAAATGAACGAGTTCCCTCAGGAGGTGGTAGATTCTCCCTCCCTGGGTGTTTATAAGCCTTCTGGATGACTACATGTTGGGTATGATGTAGAGGGATTCTGGTTTGGGTTCAGGGTGGATTAATTAGATGGTGGTAAGGGCTGTTAAGGGATCCCTTGAACTTGTCTTTTTGAATTACCATATTTTCCAGAAACACTGAACCTAGAACATGCAGGAGACCCTTACTGCCCTAATGGGTCAAGGATGAAGCCCCAGCCCCCAGCTGACATAAGTTGTTTGCACCCCAAGTTGGATTCCCTATGTGTCTTTGAGAAGCAAGATAGGTGCCAGCCATTCTGTGCCAAGCTGAGGTCCTTTGCAGATACAGGACCCTCCTAACTTCATAGTCTAGTGGTTCCCAAGGGAAAAGAAGGAAACTTTTGCCCTCACTTTGCTCCTCCCCTTTGGGAGGGTTTTTCCCCCCTTTTCCCACTTTTACTGCATTTTTCTTCTTCCATGCCATACCCCTTCCTGTTTTCTCCTCCTTTTTTTATACTGTCATGAATATGCAAACTTCTGTAAGGACTTCGAACTCTGAACTCTTTGGGTTCTTACATGCATGTCCATTTTTCTTGTAATAAAACTTTTTCACAAAAGTCTTGTGATGTGATTGCCTGGTGACAATGGCTAATGAAGTCTCAGTTCTCAAAATTTAGTGATCTATAAGATTGGATGATCTAAACACTTTAGAATTCTAAAAAGGTGATTGACTTACACTTGTGTGAAACACAAGGGTGAAGAAATAGGTATAGAAGGAGAGACAAGTAGAATTGATGTGGATGTTCCTTGGGGGGATCAGAGGGATTGGAAGTGAAAGGAATGGTGCATAAAAGTTAATTACATTCAGGAGATGGAAACTAAAAATATATGGCACAAAATATTTCCCCTTAACCTGAGATGGATTCTTTCTTTATACATATAATGTCCATAGTGACAGTGGTTCTAAAGCAAAGTAAAAAGCTGCATGTTTGTGGAAAACACATGTGGCAAAGGAGTACCTCCTACTCCTGGCCCTGAAAGTCCTTTGTCAGGGAGTGGCATCTCTGCTAGACTGGTCATCTGATGTTGAGCCAGTCTCCTTTTCCGTTGGGCTGGGCTACTCCACTGCTGCTGGTAATACTTCCCTCACTTTCTGTTTAGAGGAGAAGGGAAGGGGCTGGCAGTTTCCCAGCGATCTCTCTAGACTTTGCAATTAAAACAAACTGCCAAGACTGTTGCCTGGGCTCATCCAGCTCAGGGTTACTATTTAGTCACCTCCAGAATTCTGTAGCTACTGCAGTTGGCTTTGTTGGACTCTGCTATTGAGTCCCTGGGATCTTCTGGCTTCCAGTTTTGAGGAAGAAGATTCACCATTTCAAACTTTCTTCAAATCTCAAAGGGAAAGAAGACTCTGGGAAGAAGCTAACATGTAGAGCAGAAAGAACTTCAATCATGTCCATATTTCCAGCTTACTACACTAGAGACTTTGGGGAACTTCCCCTTGGGTGAGATCTGAGACTCTCAGTTCAGCTGAGTTATCTTGCTCTTAATGGGAGAGTTCATTCACTCTATATTGTCTGGTATCTATTCTCCTATATATTTGATTTCTGTTTTTCTATCAAGTTGGATAACTGGGTTTATTTGCTACTTGCCATGTATGTTCACTGGTGAACTGGCATTTGGTGGGAAGGAGATCAAGCCTTGGGTATTTAGCTTGGACCCTTCCTTTCCCATTAAGGGAAAGGAAGCAAGTGTATCTCCTGAACTTCAGAATTGCTTCCCTTAGACTAAGAATATTTAAGGGACCAGGTAGATATAATTCTCTCTAAGGAGAACTGAGCAGTCAGTCTCTGTACCCAGCTTCTTGTGTTGCCTTTGTTCCCCCTCTCTTGCAGAAATCAAAGTCTCCTTTAGGTAAGGGAAGGGGAGGAGACACTAAAGATGTTTTATCTTGTCTCCCTGCAAGCCATATCTAGATGGACAATTGTGAATTCAAATAGCCTACTTGGCAAAGAGTAACAACACTCCTACATGCTATCTACCTCTGCCTCCCTGCCCCCCAAAGGCATTAAACAGTTCTTGCTCTCAAGGAGCTCAAAGTCTAATGGGATTATCCAAATCAAGTTTCCATCTCACAGCCAGTGTCTGGAAACAGACAAGAGAAGTTTAGTTTGGAATCTTAGAAGATATCTTGTCTTCATATTCAACAGAGGATTCTTAGGATTTTCTGCCAATGGGTTTGGATGCCCCATTTGCCCATAGATTGTGGGGACAGCAAGTAGCTTTTAAGTCTTTTTAAAAGAAAGAAGAAATGTAATAATAGCTAAGAACATTTGCATTTGACCTGGGAAATTTGCTATCCTTTAAAGTGGAGGTCATGCAACCCTGCCTGCTGAGAATTCAATTGGACAGGATTTTGTAATGTGACAGAACTTAGGCAAATGAAACTCACGATGTTTTTTCTTGTCCTGGAGCCAACATGAAATGCTACCATGTCTTTTTGTGATTGAATCTCCGGTACCCAGTTTTAGGAATGATTGGTCCCAGAAATAGACTCCTGAAGCTGAAGCCCTTTATTTACTGTTAGGCCCCACCCTCAAAACACAAATCACCTTCTCTGACCTGTTGCCAGAAAGCAATTACAAATCATTTGAAATTTCTAATGAAATCTGTGATGAAAACTGGTATAAAATAAAATATGCCATTAGAATTATATCTGTCTCTTAGAGATTAATGATGCTCAAGAGATACAATGAATACAGGGTGCTATGGAAAAAGAATTTTTTCAGTTACATGGGTACTACCTGTAACTTGTCTAGTTTTCTTGAGTTTAGTCTTTACAGGATCATCTATAGTAGTTCTTAACTTAACATAAGTTAACTTATCTTAACTTGTGAACTTGTTTAATATATATACATATATATGTCCTCTAAATTTTCTGTAGTTCTGTATATTCATATCTACTTATCTATATAATATCTCTGCATATCTATATATAATATGTATACATAAACATATATGTAATTATCTGTATATATGACATGCATGCATATACATTCATATATTATATCATATGTGCATGTTTATGAATGGCATATGTGCAAGCATATCAATGTGTCATGCATGTAATATCTATATATCTATGTGGTATATTTAGAACATTGGTATGTATGCATGTATGCTAGTGCATATTTTATGTTGTGTATATGTATGACACATATGGCATTTACAGCACTGTATTAACACATGACATGTTTATCTATGGCTGAAGTTGTATTTTGATATGACTGTCTAATCCTATACCTTTTATTTTATTGTGTTGAAAAACAATATTCTGAGGAGTCTGCTGGACTGCCAAATCTGAGAAGTTTGCCAGACTGCCAAAGGAGTCCATGATTCACACACAAAGGTTAAGAACTCATGATTTAGTCTAATATTCTCATTTTGCATAAGAGGAAAGTAGACATTGTTGGATGAGATGAGATGAAAAATTGGTCATCTGTTGGGTAATCATCAGATGAAGAAGTTTCTATAAACTTAACTAAGTCAGACCACTCATAGACCCATATTCTCAGCCTTTCCAGCTTGATAAGACCAATCAGAACTTGTCTATTGATAACTTAACCTCCCAGAATTGAAAGTAAATGTCGTTGCATTTTTTGCATTTCTATCTTCAACACTTAACAAAGTGCCACCTATGAGGTAGGAGTTTCATCTCAGGTTATCTCTCTGACATTCAGAAGCATACAAGAAGGACAATAGTATATCATGCTAGGTGACTTGAAATTCTAAAAGAAATTCTTAGAGTAATAGAAAAAGGGAAGGATCAAAACTAGGATCATGTGTACTCCTTGATAAAAACTTGGCTGCTCAGAATTCAGAGTTTTTACTTTCACAACAATTGTCTAAGGATGAAAAATTAGCATTTTATAGATGGATTCAAAATATCCTAAAGTTTCAGAAACTAAAGAAAATTAACTCTTACTATTATGTGCGCTAAAGTCTTCAGGAACCTATGGAGAATGCTTTAAAAGATTCAATATAACCAATATTATGTAAGCTCTGTAAATTATAACAGATAAAAATTTTGAACTCCAGCAAAGCTATCTCTATAGGTGTTAAGTGCAGTGCTGTGTTGCAAAACTTAGAAGAAAATGTCATTTTAAAGAAAGAACTGTCACTAAGTCAATGAGTGTATATTAAGTATCTATTATGTTCTAGGTGCTGGAGATACAAGTGCAAAGACTGAAAAGAATATCTGCTCATACAGAGGCTATGTTCTAACAGGGAAGACAACACGTACAAATATACAAATAGCATAAAAATATGGTAAAGAAATATAGATATGAAATAATTAAATACAGGATAGTTTGAGATGACAGTCAGTTAATAAACATATTAAGTACTTGTCATATGCCAGGTACTGTGTTAAATACTGAGGATATAAAAGAAGGCAAAAAAGAATCTTTACTCTCAAGGGGCTCAAAGGAGGAAACAACAAGCAAACAGTATGTAATATACAGGATGAATAGGAAATAATTAAGAAAGGAAAGGAATTAAAATTAAGAGAGGTTGAGAAAGGCTTCCTGTAGAAGACGGCATTTTAGTTGAGACTTAAAGGAAGGGGAAGAGCAAGGCAATGGAAAAAACTGCATTCTTTTTCCTTGGGAATTATTAGACCTCCTGAAGATACGATGGTCTGCTTATCTACAAGGGCCCCAGCTGCAAATCACTTTCTCAGCTTAGTGCACACTGACTGGTGCCTGTCTTGATTCCCAGGAACACAGAGAACCCAGCTTGTGTTACAAACAACACATTATGCCAGCTCACGGTGGGGCTTCATCCTTGACACATTTAGGGCCTCCTTCAGGGTCCACTGTTTCTGGAAAAAATGGCAACTCAAAAGACAAGTTCAAGGGACTCCCTTAACATTTTTTTTTTTGGAGAGGGAAGGCAGGGCAATTGGGGTTAAGTGACTTGCCCAAGGTCACACAGCTAGTAAGTGTTAAGTGTCTGAGGCTGGATTTGAACTCAGGTCCTCCGGATTCCCAGACCAGTGCTCTATTCACTGTGCCACCTAGCCGGCCCTTTAATATTTTCTTAACAGGGGTAGAGGTGAAATGTTCAGACCTGCACTTTAGGAAAATCACTTTGGTGACTGAACATAAGATTGATAATTTGTGTGGGGAGAGACTTGAGTTAGGCAGATATATCAGTAGATAATTGTAATATTCCAGGTATGAGGTGATGGAGAGCCTAAACCAGAGTGGTAGCAGTGTCAGAGGAGAGAAGGAAGTGTATTCAAGACATGTTGCAAAGGTAAAATTGACCGTCCTTGGCAAAAGATTGGAAATGAAGTTTGGGGTGGGATAGGAGATAGTAAAGAGTTGGGGATGACTCCTGGGTTGTGAGCCTGAGTAATAGGAGGGTGGTGTTTACCTCTGCAATAATATTGAAAGTAGGAGTCGTGGAGGTTTTGGGTGGAAAGATAAAGTTTAAGATGTCTACTGGACGTCTAGTTTGAGTTGTCTGAAATGCAGTTGGAGATGTGAGAAGTACTAGCTTTTGGGAAAAGCTAGCTTGGAAGAGGAAAAGTTTCATGCAGAAGATGGTAATTCAGCTAATTCTTAAAGGAAGAGAGACTCCATGAAGCAGATTAAGGAGGGGTGAGTATCAGGCTTACAGGTTTCAGTGTGAAAAAGTGGAGATGCAAAATGGATTAAGAGAGAAGGGCAGTTTGGCTGGCTGCCAGAATTCAGAGCTCTTTGTATAATAATGCCCAGTGAGGTCTGAAAGATCATTTGAGACAGTTCTGAAAGACTATAAAATGTAAACAGAGGAAGCAAAAGGAAGCCCCTGGAACTGATTAAATAAGGAAGTGACAGGGTTAGAGCTGAGCTCAAGGAAAATTACTTTGTCAGCAGTGTGTAGAATGGACTAGAATAGTGGGAAACTTGAGTCAGGGCGACTAATTGGGAGGATTTTGCCTACGTACAGATGAGAGGTGATGAGTGCCTGGGAGTCTTGTGTGTGGTGAGAAGGGGTCAGATGTAAGAGATGCTGTGGAGGTGGAAAGGGAAGGATTTGAAAACTAATTGGATCTATGGGGTGTGGAAGAGCGATAAATAAAGGATAATGCTGACATTAAAAGCCTTAGAACCTAGAAGGATAGCAGTGACAGAAGAGGGATGATTCTGGCAGATAGATAATGAGTCACGTTTGGGGCATTCCATTTGAAATGTCTAATAGATAAGAGATGATGCGGGACTACATGTGTTCTGTATCTTGAATAGTTTGAGCCTCTAAAACCTCACTTCCGAGATATGCAGTCACTTTACACACAGACAAATATTACAGAGAAAAATTCAAAATCTAGTTAAATAATGTATACTTCTTAGTGGGATTCCAGCTGGTTCCATCTAGTTTCAGAGTTTGTCTGTAAGAAATAACTGATATAATAAAAAGGTTGTTGAATTGAGAGTCAGGGGACCTGAGTTCTAGAACAAATTCTGCTAATCAGTGACTGTGTGATTTTAGGCAGGTGACTAAACCTTTCTTGGCCTCACTTTCCATCTTTGCAAAATTAGGAGAATTCTCATATCTCAGGGGTTAGAGGCTTGGTGCACCCCCAATTCAGAAACTCCATGTAAATCTTTTTGACCCCCACCAGAAAAGAAGTTTGAACTTTTTATTTCTTCTTTTTCCTTCCTTCCTTCCTTCCTTCCTTCCTTCCTTCCTTCCTTCCTTC
>NW_027186304.1:92599510-92679864 GCF_028583685.1 Petaurus breviceps papuanus
CTTCCTTCCTTCCTTCCTTCCTTCCTTCCTTCCTTCCTTCCTTCCTTTCTCCCCCCTCCTTCTTTTCTTTGTTCCTTTGTTTCTGTCTTTCCTTCTTTCTTTGTACTTACAGTACCTTATTATAAAATTTGGGTTACATATTTGGTCATAGGTTCTGTGTTGTCTGCTGGCCTTCACATGTTATCTGTATCTTCTACAAAACTCCCCCCCAAATCCCATTTAATTTCTTATGCCAACTTGTGATACATTGAAACTTGATGGGGAAAGTTGTGATGTGGAAGGCATAGATGATCTCCAGAGCTCCTCCCAGCTTGTCGAATCTAATAAATCACCAGTTGTTTGGAACTCAGGATGTATTTTGCCATAAAAAAATCGTAGATCATTATAAACATTTTGGAGATCTGTATGATAATACAGAATGAGTCACAAAATTGATTATGCCTTTTGGCCTAGTGATTTCATTGTTAGGACTTTATCCTAAAATAGTATAAGAAGATCATGTTATATAAAAATGTCCCTAGTAACTTTATAGATGTGTGACTCTGAGCAAGTCACCTACCTTCACTTAACCTTACTTTCTTCATCTATAAAATTATGGGATTAGACTAGAAGGCCTCTAAAATCCCTTTTACTTCTAATTATGTGATTCTATCATACATTTGTAAACAACAGAAACCAGAAACAACAACCCTTATGCCAGCAATTTGGGATAGTATGTTGATAGTATTATGACACTGAAAAAATGATAAACACAAAGAATATATGGAAATATGAAAAGATACGTATGAAGTGAGACAAATCAACAAATACAGAATTCCATATACACTGACCACAACTATATGTGTATGTATACACATATGTATTTGTGTACATTTCTATCTTTCTAAATATACATATGCTTAAGTATATATCTGGCTATCTAGTTAATTAATATGTATACACACAAAACCAAAAGTAACAACTTCAGACAGCATTGGAAGGGGACAGAGAGCAAACATCCTTTTTTTTTTGGTTGTTGCTTATTGTCTATTACCTTGGATCTACTTAGTCAAATGATAAGTTTTGATGCTAGAATTTATTCCTTATTTTGTGCTTTAATATATTTATTTTCAGTTGATATTTGTTGAGTATCTATTGGAAGTATTAAACTGTTACTTTTTGAATATCTATTTTTTAACAGGTATTCATGGTTTATTTTCTGATGCTTACAAGTCAACATGTCTAGTAGTAGTAGTAATAGTAGTAGTTCAGTGGTGTTTGCCTCTTTGTGACCCCTTTGGGGTTTTCTTGGCAGAGATTCTGCACTACCTAGCCATCCTAACATGCCATACAGCGAGGTATCCCCCCCCCCCATTTGCTTGATTAAAATCAACAGCAGGTTTTTTAGTACTATTCAAACCCTGAGATAAGTTTTCCAATACTAACATTGTTGTTTGATATTTTCCCTTTGGTGCAACATTCTTTTTCCCTTTGTCACTGATAAAAAAAAAAACACATTGTTTTCAAATCCCTCCCCCTTATTGAAACCTGAACAAGGAACTCTGATTCTATCACTGATTTATCTAAGTACATGTTATGGCAGCTTCTGAAGGAAATATGTAACTGAAAATCCCCTAAAAACTGGATTCTGAAAAGAAATGATCTGTGAAGCATTTAGCTGCTATAGTGAGAAATGCTACATTAATTTAGCGGCCCCAGACTGAGTATCATCCTGCCAAAATATTACTGAAATGTGTTTGTCTGTGGAAGGAGATATTGGAGTCAATGAATGGCATAGGCCTAGGAGGGATGTGTAAAGTTACATAATTAGATTGGGAAAGTATGTGGACACATATGAAGAAAATAGAGCAGGTGGTAATAGAGTCCAATGCCAAGAAGCAAGCCATCAAATCAGAAGCCCCTGAAATAATGGATTTCTTCAATTCCCTGCTGATCCTCAAAGCATTCCACAAATGGAGAATCTGAAGGGCAATAGCAGTGACCTGGAAATATTCTAGCGACCTGTGACCAATGAGGTTTGCCCTCTCTTTATTTCTGGATTTTCCCTTGTTGGTAATGACCTCCTTGCTTTTTTTGTGTATTATTGCTATTTGTAACCACATTATATCTCCCATTACACTGTTAGTTCTCTGCAGGCGGGGGTTTTGCCATCCCTAATCATATCTCCCCTAGTGTCTAGCACACTTCTCTACACACAGCAGGCACTTAAGTAATTTTTTTAAATTGAAAAGCCAGTACTTTCTGGTACAAGTGTGGCTATTGTCAAATACCAGAAGAACTAACAAAGAGATAGCCTTCAGGAAGCATTGCTTTGTTTCACACTGAAGTTAGAGGTAGGTTAGCCAGAGACTTGAGTAATGATCCTTCCACTGAACTAAGATGAACTAATGCCCTGTACTTCTGAAGAAATAATTAGCATAGTATATATCTTGAAAATAGCCAGGGAGAAATCCTTTACCTATTTACTCAGTTACTTATTTTATGAAGAAATTGCATCTGAAGCCATTCTGTGCACCATCTAAACATACAAGCTTTGACTTGTGCTTGCACAAAAATTCTGCTGCTGTAGAGATATTAGTACTGCCAACCACTAGTTGGCATGTAATGATAACAGATTTGCCTCAAGGAACCCCAATTTGACAAATATTTTAAATCATATTTATTTCTTTCAAGGTTTTTTATTGAATCATAAGTGACTTTCACATTTCATTTTGACTGTCTTTTTAGAAAAGAATCAAAATCAATGTGCAGTTCTACTAAGAATGAACACATGAATGAAAAAGCACTTATTAAGCACTTACTGTATGCAAAGCACTGAGATACAAAAAGAAGAAAGACACACTCTGTTCAGTGTAACCAACTTCTGCTACTTCCTACCCGCATGACTGCCATCAAGCCATTTAATCTTCTGGAGTTCAGGTTGTAAAATCAACCAAGATAGAGAGTTGGTCAAGATAGCCAAAGAACCTGATTCTATGACTTAGGCAATGAGGAGAACAGAGCCTAAAAGGCTCATGACTTTTCTAGAGACCAGAAAATTGAGTTATTTGCTTTTGTATTCCAGAGGGGAAAAATGCCTTTAGACAATGTGGGGGAAAATTCAATTGAATATCTATTTAATAACTTGTATTCATAGCTTGCTTCGTAATACTTACACATAAGCATGTTATATAGAAAAGATTTTATTCCCACTTTCTTGATGAAAAAAATGTTACTATTACAAACACCAAGATAACTAGATTTATAATCCTATATTTTTACTTGATATTTTCTTTCTGACATAGCATTCTTCTCTCCTTTGTCATTGATAAGATAATTACTTTCAAAATCCCTCAGAATCAGTAAAATGTCAATTTATCTAATCATTGCATTATCCATTTCTCTCAAAAATTCACATTTTGGTTCACAGAAAACTTTCAGATGCCTAAAGAACTCATTATATTGGGATTATTTTTAATTTTAGGGGTAGAGTAGCATATGGTAGAAGATCTAATCCTTGTTGAGATCAGTCTTCTTTAACAATTGAAATATTTGGAACCAGGTCTTTATCCACTAAAGGCAAATGTATCTCAGAGTACTGAGTTATTTGAGATATTTCTTCATTTCATTTTCACAGTCTAAGTGGCTTGTAATGTGAACTCAATGAGAGGGTCACTACAACAGAGACACAGTTGCTTTTGTTTTCATGAGAAATGAATCCCATGTAGTGATTGCACATATGCTGATCCCACTCTATATTTTCAATGGTTAAAAGAACTAATTGCCATATTTTATAATTATAACTGAAAAATATATTATTATATGTTTAAAAATATGTTTTAATAAACATATTATATTTAATTGTATTATACATTATATTATAAAAATATTTTAATAAGCATATGTTTAAGAAACATAATTATAACTTAAAATCTAGCTTCTTCAGGAGACTGGTGTTTATAGGACTAATATCTTCTAGTACTTTTTCTGCAGAAGCTAGATTTTAAGTCTGAAATTTAAAATCAAACTTAGGGATTTTCTGAATAGGTAAGGAAAATGATAATAAACTAACATTTACATATCACTTTACATTTTGCAAAATACTTTACATGCATTATTTGATACAACAGCTCTGTTAGGGAGGTACTATTATTATCCCCATTTTGCAGTTGAGAAACTGAGACAAAGCAGTTAAGTGACTTGCTCAAGGTCACAGCTGATATTTGTAAGATTTGAACTTGTCTTTTTAATACTAAGTATAGCATTTTATCGATTATATCACCTATTTTCCAAATAATGAAAACCTGAAACAAGAGACTTTTTTTTTTGAGGAGGTAAGGTAGGGCAGTTGGGGTTAAGTGACTTGCCCAAGGTCACAAGGCTAGTTTTGTGTTAAGTGTCTGAGGTCAGATTTGAACTCAGGTCTTCCTGACTCCAGGGCCTGTGCTCTATTCACTTAGCCACCTAGCCGCCCCCAACAAAAGACTCTTGAGGCTCTCTGGATAGGGCTAGGAGATACAGGGCAAGTAAGCTTCTTAGTGATGTTTTCTTGATCTCAGTCTTTACCGTGGATCCCTTTAGGTTCATAGGCCCTTAATAAATACATCCCAACTGGAATTTATTTTACTAAAATCCCATCCTTCCCTTTCTCCTCTGAAATCCTTACAGGAGACTTTAATTTTATACAGCAAGTGTGGTTTAAAGGTTTTTATATGCAGGGTACTGAGTTAGGTGTTGATGAAGGAAACCAAGACAAATGATAGCTCCTGCTCTCAAGGAACTTAGAATCTAGTAGGGGATAAAATAAGTAAAAAAATAACCGGGGCACTGGTCAACAAATTTCCCAAGAACAATTGCCAGTGACAACAATTACAGATTCCAGAAGTTTAGAGCTGGATCATTTAATGTCTGGGGACTGAGGGTCAGGAAAGGCTGCATGAAGAAGGAAGCATTTGAAAAAGATTTTCCAAGATGGGTAGCCTTCTTTTCCATCAGTGGAGGTAGTAGGGCAGGTGTTTTAGTGGAGGGATCCCAGGAGAAGAGATGTAAATCCACATTAACTAAATATTTGGCATTTTTGTTAATATTTCATTTGACTGAAGCACAAAGGGGAGAAGAGAGAGGAAAAAGGCTAGAAGGAAATATTGGGACCATTTTCTAGATGGCCTTAAATATTAGACTGAGGCACTGAAACTATTTGATAGATAATAGACTGAAAATACTGAAGGTATTTTAGAAAGAAATTGATAGGATCTCAGTTATCATAAATTACCTGTGCTGGCAAGTTGGAAAGCATGACTTTTTTCCTGTGGTATTTTTTTATTGTTTACTTGAGACTTTTCCAATATGTGGTATCATCAAGTAAAATGATCTGGAAAACTGCCTTGCTTGGAATGAATAAGACTAGTTCAAACAGTGCATGTTTCTAAAGCAAATTCCCCCTAGAAAGCATGTAAATCTGCATGGCACAGTCTGTTTTTCTCAGCAATGGAGTGTTGTCCTGATCAAGATAAAGGCCACATGAATGATAGATTCATTTTCGAAACCAGCCCACTAATAAATACTCCTATTAAATTGGTGAAAAAGGCTTAATGAAAACCAGCTCCCTACAGATGGCCTGTGTATGTATCACCTACTGGGTGATAGCAAGAAAATCTACTTAACCTGTTGTCTGGCTTTCTATCAGCTGGAATTCTCTGTTAACCAGGCACTTTGGGGAGACATCAATACAATCTGGACTAACCCTGGGCAAAACTTCAAAGGAAGGAAGGTTGGTTTTGTTATCCTCTGATTTACCTTTTCTACCTTGTGCCAAGTACAGATAGGTTCTCTCCTTTACAACTCAGGCTCTTAGTGCTTTGACCATATTTTCTCCCTGTTTGAAACAATACACATGAGCCTTCTTTTTTCTTAGTACTCCATACTCCAAAAGGTATGCCCTCTCTCCCCATAGCTTCTCATCATCAAAACTCTCATTCCAGTTGAGTAAATTTATCCCTATTAGACCTGGAGAGAACAATCTTATCACTTGAATATACATTAGGATGTAAAACTTTAGGAGGGAAGCATTTTGATTTATCTTTTATCAGAATGAGCAGGGTTTGGTGTAAAGATTAAAGTAAAAAAAAATTTGTAAAGTTTTTGGATTTATTTAAAAAGCTATATTGGGACCAATTAGATCAAGAATATCTGCCTATGTATCTATATGTATTTATATATACACACAGGGAGATACACATACATATATATTATATAAACTTAAATTATATATATATGTGTATGTGTGTATATAATATATTTCTTTGGTTACATTCTTTACTTCATTTCTCCTTGGTAGTTGCTTACACACACACACTTATGGACAGGCTGTCTCATCCATTTAACTGTGTTGTAACATGGAAATAAGAAATCTTTTTCCCTTTGGTTTTCCTAATAGTTCCTTTTGAGTTGTTATATAAGTTGTTCAGGAGGTTTTGTTAGGTTCTAAGTCTAGTTGGTTTCAACACAGCTTTTAAAATAAATATGAAAACTCTTTTTTTTTTTTGCAACACTAGCAAGATGAGTATATTCCATCAACTTCATAATGATGACTTGTATGACAAATAGCTTAAGTTACATTTGGGGGGGACTCCATTCTTTGTTTGCAGGTACTTCTCTCACACAAAAAGAGAGTGTTTTATAAATAAATGGAGAAAAGATCACATCCATCTCTTTCCAACATGTTTTTGGACACAGTCTCTCAGTGCTCTGCTTCTTTTTTGGAGGTTAGTGCTAAGCAGCAAGTGGTTCTCATTGTTTACAGATCATCCCCATGCCTGAGATTTGCAGTAATGCAGGACCAGCTTACCATCACTGCCAAAACAGTCATAGAGTGTTCCAACTTCTTGATCTGGTGAAGAAGCAAAGGACTGATTCACATATATGAACGACTGTTCAGAAGCCACAAGTTTAAGAAATTTTTTGATGAAATCAATGAGACCCCGTATGGTTCGGGTTCGTTCCACAGCCCACTTCTTTTTTTCATTATAGGGGTGTCTCCAACAGCCTTTAATAGAACATCAATTTTTTTCTTGGCGTCGCCCGTGGGCTCCTCTGTTCCTGGGGACACAGCGGCGGAGGGCGTGGCTCCAAGGCATTTGTGTCCAGGCCTAGGTTGGTGGCTCCCTCGCCTGCAGCGGGGGGGCCCCCGGGCAGGGACTGTGGCTGCTCGGGCTCTGCCATCTGGGCCTCAGCCTCGGCCTCCTCTTTTTTTTTCTTTTGCCTTCACAACCAGACTGCTCATTTTCATAGAAGACATATCAAAATACTTTCCTGATAAGCCTTTTATAGCCTACTGTGTATTAATGGAATATTATTACTGTCTTCAGGCTAAATTGGGATAAACTTATACAAGTGGAATAAGATTTTGAGGAGAAGGTATAGGGAGAGAGGCGTGTCAGATGAGTTTGGATCATGGAGTTCTGATAAGGGCCTACACTAGGGTGGTGGCAGTGTCAGAGGAGAAGACACACATAGAAGAAGGGTTGCAAAAGCAGAATTTATAGGACTTGGCAAGAAATGGGATATGGAGAGTGAGAAAGAGTGTGGAGTTACCAATGAAACCTAGATTGAAAGCCTGGGTAATTGGGAGGATCATGGTGTTCTCAACAGAAATACAGAGGTTCAGAAGAGGATGGGATTTGGTGGAAACATAACGAGCTCTGTTTTTAACCTGTTGAGCTTAAAACGTTTATGGGACATCCAATTTGAGAGGTCCAGTCGACAGTTAGTGATATGAAACTGGAAATCAGAAGGAAGGTTAGAGCTGTATAAGTTGCTCTGAGAATCATTATAATAGAGATGATAATTGAATCCATGAGGGCTTATGAGAACATCGAATGAAATAGTATAAAGGAAGAAGAGAAGAGAACCCAGGACAGAGCCTTGGGGAATAACCACGATAATTTGGATAAATATCTAGTAAAGGAGACTGAGGGAGGAACAGGCAAGAGATGAACCAGGGAAGAGCAGTGTCATAAATAGTGTGGAGAGATGATCACAGAGAAAAGGGTTATTGATGGTATCAGAGGCAACAGAATGACCAGAAAAGATAAGGACTGAAAAAAGGCCATTGGATTTGGATCATTAAGTGTAGTGCCCAAGGTTACACATTTTATTAATGGTGGATTTTTTACTCGTAAATGCAGAGGTGAATAGGATCTTAGAGAGGACTTAGTCTTATTCTGTCATTTTACAGATAAAGCAATGGAGGCCCAGAGGAGTGGTGTGATTTTATTCATGGTCACACAGGTGGCTAGGATTTGTTTTGTTTTGTTTTGTTTTTTCTTTTTGGAGGGGGGAAGGCAGGGCAATTGGGGTTAAGTGACTTGCCCAAGGTCACACTGCTAGTGCTAGGTGTCTGAGGTCAGATTTGAACTCAGGTCCTCCTGACTCCAAGGCCAGTGCTCTATTCACTGCACCACCTAGCCGCCCCTGGTGTAAGATTCGAACCCAGATTTTTTTATTGTAATTCCAGAGACTTGCCACTGCATGACACTTCCTCCAAACTGAGCTAGTTGGACTCCAGTGCAATGTGGTTTCCAGTGTACCTTTGTAGTATGTCCCACTTTATGACCAGCATTTGAATGAACCAGAATCGCTTTTTAATAGCTATTTGCAAAGTTTACAAAGCGTGGAGAAATAATGAACACACTGGACAACAGATTTAAGTTCTAAAAGGTCTCCACAGAGCAGTATAATGGGTTGAATAGTTTTCAATTAAAGAAAATGCAATAGCACTAAATCTAATGTTCTACATATTAATTTACAAAACTAGTAGTGCCAGTATAAGATAGGGAAAGATGGGACTAGATGATCATTCATATAAAAATTACTGAGGGCAGAGGTGGCGGGGGAACATGCGGGGGTTAGTGGAGCTTATTATGAGTCTATACTACAACATGGTAATTATATGAAAAAATATTGGGATCTTAATCTGCTTTAAGTGAAGCATAATATTCAGAATAAGATAGATGTGATAGTCCTTAGCCCTGGTCAGAATTTTCATAGGGAATATTCTGTTTGCTTTTGGGTATCATAAACTGAAGCATATCCAGAGGAGAATGACCAGGATGGTGAAGAGATTTAAAACCATGTTATAGAAGACTCAATTCAAAATGGAAGAGGAGATGTAAAGGAGATTGATAGCTCTCTTCAAATGTTTGAAGAACTGTCAAGCAGAAGAGGGATTAGGGTTATCCCCTGCTTCGCAGAATTAGGAGCAATGGGTAGAAACTGAAGTGGGCATATTTGGGCTCCAGGTAAAAGGAAAGTTTCCTGATGGTCAGTACTTTTCAAAAATGGTATGAGTTGGCTTGAAAGTCTTTTAATGGACACTGTCTTCAAATATGTGAAGGCCTATAATGCTGAAGGGGATTAGACAAATTCTTATTGGTCAGAGAGGGTAGAACTAAGACCAATGATTAGATACAAATTCAGGATTGAAATAAGAAAAAAAACTACAAATGTAAAATGGATAGTTTTATGTTAATGAATTCTCCCTTACTAGATGTCTTCGAGGAAAGGTTAAATGACAACTAGATATATGTCCTATACAGGGGATTCTTATTCAGATATGAATTGAATTAAATGACTTCTGAGGTGTTTTCCTATCCTGAGATTCAGTGATTGTTATGATTTCCTGGGCTATGTTAATCAGAAGCTAATGTTAACAATACTTTCTAGTTTGCTAAACATGATAGGCGATCTTCTTAAACTTTGGTTATAAATTTGGAAATATTTAAACATTAAACTTAAAACAGCTTGAAAATGCTGTATTTATAGCACTGAAGTAAATCTTGGGTTGAACATTTTTTTTATGTTTTCATGAGAAGTTCATTGGTAAAGTAAAAGTTGTAAAATATTCTTAATGACAGTGGTTTCTAGGCAGCATTGTAATAAAAGAGTTGCCAGTGTCTTGGCAAATGAAAAGTTATATTGGGTGGAAATTTGATGGAAATCCACTAAATTTGTTTTAGAAGCAAATGTGGGAGTTTGGTTATGAAGTTTTGGAAACCAAGGAGTATTTGCCACTTGGGGAGTTATGAGCTATCCAAAATTCCATTAATGTGTTAATGGCTATGAGAAGAGGAATAAAAGAATCTCCAAAGAACTGAAAATCAATAGTACACAGGGGATAATGGAGAGATATTGATGAGCAGATTGCAATATAATAAATTAATAAAATAAATATAATCAATACAAATTAAAGAACAGATATAACCACTGTTACCAAGGAAATGTATGAGATGGAAGAAAAAATGGGATGATCTCATGATATGCTGGGGGTTTTTTGTTCTTTATTCTTGAAGAAGACCATGACATCAAGAAGATGATGGCCATGACTTGAAATTGAATTGAATTTGAGTGAGGGAGGACTGTGCAAAATCCCCAGCCTCACTTTCTCCTCCAGAGCTATCTGGGTCCAATGGCCAGATATAGATCAGAACAACTGGAGATGGTCCCTGTCGTGGTGAAGGCAAGAAATGACAGGTGGACAGTTTGAAGGTATAATTGGTACTCTCTCAATATAAGAAAAAGTAAGGAGGTTGTTCAGCACATTTTGGTGTACTTCTTTTGGCCTTCATTTGGGAGGCTATGCACAGTATGGAAAGGCATGAATGGGACGCAATCTGCCTCATCAGAGTTAATATGTATATTAGTGAGATTCACAGATTCATTGGAGTATCACACTATTGATTCATGTTGTTTTGTTTTCACTAAAAATACTTAACACAGTGCTTGGCAGATAATAGGTACTAAATAAATGTATGTTTCCTTTCCTTCCCTTTCCTCCCCATTCCTCTTCTCTCCTCTCCCCAAGAAGCTCTGTGTCTGCTTCCATACCTTATGCAGGTATTCAGCATCATATCAAGTTCAACATTTTCTCTACTAGTCCAGTGTCACATCTTTACATACAGAGAAGCATAAAAAAATACCTCATGCTTGGGAAAAAGTCCGATTACATTCTTTTCCTGGGCTGATTTTTTTGTAGTTCCTTAATAAATCAGCTAGGTCAAGCTGTAATTATATAAGATGAACAACAAATATTAGTCCTTTAAAACACCAGCAGTGATTTTCTGGCATCCCAAGTGACCAATCTACTGTACCGATGAAAATAAAAGATAACAAAAATTTAAAATGGACGAAATAGAATTCAATGACTCCATGAGATATTAAGAAATATTTCAACAAAGTCAAAAGACTGAAAAAAATAGAAGAAAATGTAAACTATCTCATAGCAGACAAAATAAAACAAACAAACAAAACTCACTCACCTAGAAATCAGATTGAAGAGAAAAAGTTTAAGAATTAATGGACTACCTGAATGCCACAACTAAAAAAGATCTCAGACTTCCTATTTCAAGAAATCTTAAAAACTGCCAAAATCTCTTAGAATCATAGGGCAAAGTGGAAATAGAAAGAACCCACTGGTTAGAGATTCCCAAGTGAAAATTCCCAGGAACATGATAGTCAAAATCCATAACTTGCAGGTTGAAGAAAAAATACTGCAAACAGCCGAGAAAATAATCAAAGTATCAAAGAGCCACAGTCAGTATCCTGAATGATTTGACAGCTACTATTATAAAGAAGTAGATAGCTTAGACTTCAGAAGGCAAAAAAATATAGATCAGAAATATTTCACCCAGAGAAATTGAGTATAATCCTATAATGGAAAAATGGACCTTTAATGAAATATAGAACTTCAGTGTTCCTGATGAAAAGAGCAGAGCTGGATGGAAACTTTAAAGTTACAATGAGTTAAGAGAAAATAAAAAATAAACATGTACAAATAGCCACAAGGGACTAACAAGGATAAACTACTTATGTTCAAATATGACAAAATGATACATATGTCTCCTCTGAACCCTAATATCATCAGGGATGATAGAGAGAGAGTCATTAAACAAGGTCTAGCAAAGCTAGCTAGTTATAACAATAACACTATTGATAGGCTCTTACACAATATATAGCTCAACTATTATAAGTGTTAGTGCATATATATATATATATATACACACACACATATATAAACATTAAACGGATGTTGCTATAGCATATTGTTGTTGGGTCATTTTTCAGTCCTGTTCAACTCTTTGTGAACCCATTTGGGATTTTCTTGGCAAAGATATTGGAGTTGTTTGCCTTTTCTTTCTCCAACTCATTTTACAGATGAGGAAGCTGAGACAAACAAGGTTAAGTGACTTGCCCAGGGTCACACAGCTAGCAATTGTCTGTGGATGTATTTGAATTTATGAAAATGAGTCTTCCTGATTCTAGGCCTGGCGTTCTATCTACTGTGCCACCCAGCTGCCCCTGCTCTAAACACAAGCATAACACAGAGGTGGGGAACCTGCGGCCTCAAGGACACATGTGGCCCTCTATGTCCTCAAATGCGACTCTAAATCCAGACTTCACATAACAAATTCCCTTAATAAAATAATTTGTTCTGTAAAACTTGAACTCAGTCAAAAGGCCAAACTCAAGGACCTAGAAGGCCACAGGTTCTCCACACCTGTCATGACACAAAATATAATCAAATAAATTTAACAGCAAAATAATAAGCATATGTATCCCCAACATGCAGCAATTAGCATGAGCGGCAATGAACATGCATTTGTATGCAAGGCACATTTCACATTATCAATGTGGCACATTGTCACCTGGATCTATGTACAATCATTTCCTCTAGTTCACTTCCAATATCACTTAGTCAAGTAACTGGTCTCATAAGGAATTCTATGTAATGGAGATGAGGAGAGAATTCATTGTGGCAAATACAACAGCACTGAGAAGGGATCTAGAGCGGTATGGTTAATGAACAGAGCTAAATCTGGTTGGGTTAGCTGTGTAGAGGATTGATTTGAGTAAGAAGAGACAAGGCAGGGAGATCAATAAGGAGGCTAACTGCAATAGTCTAGGAAAGTGGTGATCGAGGTCTAACCTAAGGTGTTTGCTGTGTGAGAGGTGAGAAGGTGATTGTTGTGACAATTTGGCAATTTGAAGGGAATGTGTAGAATGAGTGAGGAATCAAGGATAATATTATAATAATGAACCTGGAAGACTTGAAGAATGGTGGCATCCTCAACAGAAATAGTGAAGTTAGGTGGAGGGATGAGTGTTTTTTGGGAAAGATAATGATTTGAATTTGGATATGAGTTTTAGAAATCTATGGAATATAAAATTCAAAATGTAAAATAGGTAGATAGTAAATTGGAACTGGAAGGTCATGAGAAAGATTGTTATTGGATATATATATATATATATATACATACATATGCACACATATACATATATAGAGTTTTATATACATATTTCACATAGTTATAATTACATAGGAATCATCTTTGTCAAGAATATAATTAAATTCAAGGGTTCTCTTATCAATCACCAAATAAAACAATACAAAGAGAGAAAAGCTGACTCAGGATAGCATCTAGGAGGTGTGATATGGATGATCATCAAAGAAGAATGAAAAGGAATCAAATAGGTAGGAGGTGAACCAGGAGAAAATATTATCACAAAAAAAGAGAGAAATAAGTATGTATGCAGGAGGAGTGAATGGTCAACAGTGTCAAATACTATTGGAGATCCCAGAAGGATAAGAACTGTGAAAAGACTATTAGATTTGGCAATAAAGAGATCATTGGTAACTTTGGTTTTTAAAATGTATTTTTAAATTAATAAGTATTTATTTTCTCTCCTTTCCCACCTTCTTCTCTCCTCCCTATTAAAACAAAAAGAAAAAGGAAAGTGAAACACTCTTACCGTGTTTCCCCGATAATAAGACCTATCCCGAAAATAAGCCCTCCCCTTACTGTGTAAGATTCCTCTAAAATAAGCCCTCCCCCGAAAATAAGCCCTATTGAGATTGCTACTGTAGTGAAGGTGATCCCCTGCACTACATGCTACATTACGGTACCCTCTGTATGCACCGTTCCCCTCCCCCCCGTGAAACGCACGCCGCGCTCTGAGCTGCATCCAATCAGAGCTGCAGCAGTGAGCGCGTCATCCTGTTCTTCCCCAGTGATTTGCTTATTGAATAAAGGTACATTTTTTTGTTCACATTTACCTGTTTATTAAAATTGCTGTCAATGTTCATTAAAATAAGCCCTCTCCTGAAAATAAGCCCTCTGGTGTTTTTCTGTCCAAAAAAAAAAAATAATAAGACAGTGTCTTATTATCGGGGAAACACGGTAGTAAATATACTTTGTAAAGAAAACAAATTTCCCTATTGGCTATGTCCAAAACTGAATTTCTAATTTTATGTCATGAGTCCATCATATTTCTGTCAGCGTTGGAGTAGCATCCTTCATCTTTGGTTCTCATGGTTCATCATCACACTGCTTAGAGTTCTCAAATCTTTCAAAGTTGTTTTTCTTTACAATATTGTTGCTTTTTAAATTGTTCTTCTGGTTCCACTTCACCCTAAATCTGTTTATATAGTTCTTCTCAAATCTTTTTTTCTTGAAAAGGTTCATTTTGCCATTTCTTATAGTGTCCACACACCATGGTTTGTTTGGCCATTTCATAATACAAGGTACTGTCTTAGTTTCCAGGAATTTTTTTTGCTCCTACACAAAAGACCTGCTATAAATATTGTTGTGCATATTGCTTTTTCCTTTTTAAAAAATCTATTTGCAGTATAGACTTGTAGTAGTATCATTGGATAGAAGAGTATGCACATCTTAGTAACTTTTGGAGTTGTTGTTGAGTCTCTTTTCAGTCATGTCTGACTCTTTGTGACCCCATTTGGTGTTTTCTTGGCAGGGACACTGGAGTGGTTTGCATTTTACAGATGAAGAACTGAGGCAAATGGGGTTAAGTGACTTGCCCAGGGTCACACAGCTAGTAAGTGTCTAAGGTCAGATTTGAACCCCAGACCCATTTCCTGAGGTCACAAAACATTAGGGAAGAGGGGATATAATACCAGACCCTTGCCAACTTACTTCATGGTAACCCTGCTGTGAATGAATGAATGAATCCTTCACCCCTGGTGGGCAGGAAAAAGAGATTGTCCTCAGTCAGATAGAAATGTACAAGCAGTACCAGCTGTGCTGCCAGTGGAATGAGGTTGCTCTCACAGGACTCTTTCCCAGGAGAACGGGGAAATTAAGCCAATACAAAGGGAAGGTAATTCAGGTGAGGAAAGAACAACTTATTTGCCTTGTATAAAGCAAAGTTAAACTATAGACTAGATTTTTAAAAAGCAAGCACTTTCTCTGGAAGAGTGCTTCTTAGTCTTTTTTTTTTTGTCATGGATCCTTTTAGCAATCTGATGAAGCCTAATACTATGCTAATTGGTTGCTTACATTTCTAATTGGAGGAAATATTAAATTTTTGTTAGAGATTAGTAAAACTAAAGATTACATTTTCCCCCATTCAAATTCAGGACCCTCTTGAAATTTATCCACAGACCCCTTTCAGGGGTTCCAGAGACCCCAGGTTAAGAAGTCCTGGTCTAGAATTAGCAACTACAAAAATAATGTGGTGGAAATAGTATTGGTACTGGAGTCAGAGGGCCCTGGTTCAAATCCTGCCTCTGCCCATGTAACTTTGGACAAGATATTGTCCTGTATTTTGGTTTCTTCAATTATAAAATGAGATGGTTTATAAATACATAAATACATATGGCCCACTGAGGTGGCTCTAAATCTGTCACTCTGTGATAATTCAGCAATAATGAAGATCTTCCTAAAACGTAATCAACCACATTTGCTGACAAAAGGCAAAAAAGCAATAACTAAGAAAATATGAATAGGACTTCATCAGCAAATCAAAATTGCTTAAGGAATTGAAGGAATTAGGCAATGATTTCTGAAATGTCAGCTCTCAGCAGATTAAGTAGTGCTAAAACTTAGTCCCCAAAGTTTGTCTGTATTCATTGGTAGGATTCTATTTTCTTCTTGATGTCTGTGAGGGACAACTATAAGTATATATTTACATATCAAAAGAATCAAAAGGTAGCATTAGTTCAGCTTGTTAATTTTGCATATCTAGGATTGGAGCACTTAATTTTGGGTCACCCCAGTGGTTCGGACCCAGGCATATACTGATTCTGATAATAGGCAGCTAGGTGGTGCATTGGCTAGAGGACTGGGCCTGGAATCAAAAAGACTTGAGTTCAGATTTGGCCTCAAATCTTACTGCCCGGGTAAATCACTTAACCCTATTTGCCTCAGTTTTTTCATCTGTAAAATGGAAAAGGAAATAGCAAAACACTATAGTATCTTTGCCAAGAAAACTCCAAATGAGGTCACAAAGAGTTGGACATGACTGCAAAACAACTGAACGATGACAACAAAAATAACAATACGAACACCCAAAAGAGGAAAACATTTATACAGCACTCACTTATTATGTGTCAGGCACTGAACTAAGTGCTTAGGGAATTATTATCTCTTTTAATCCTCAGAACAGCCCTGCATAATGTTCTCTTTTTCTACTCTCCTTTTCTGGGGTGGCCCTAGTTTTGAGTTATAAAACAAATCATCCCCCAGGAGCACTTGGAGCCTATTGCTCCTCAAAGGTAAAATGAGGAAACCGAGGCATGCAGAGGTGAAGGTCACACAGGTAGTGTCTGAGGTCAGATTTGAACTCAGGACATCTTGACACCAGGCCCAGCACTCTATCCCAGCACTGCTGCCTGACTGTCACTTAGCTGTATAACTTTTGGAGTCAGGATCTCAAATACCATTAGACTGGGTTCAACCTAGGGAATCCTTTCCTCTCCTATAAAAATTTAGGCTACTTTTTCTCACACTAATTGGCTCCTTAAATTCTTTACTTCATGAGTTATGGAAACAGATTTCCTTATGCCTCACAATTATAGCCTCTACAAAAAGGGGAAGTAGAAAAAGATATGAATCGGGCATGGGATAAGAAATTTATTCTTAACATATGGAAGGAATGAATGCTAACCAGAGGGCAGTTATAAATACATATTAACAGAAATGGATTCAGTAACCTAACTAATAACTATTGATACAATATTATGAGAGAATGATAATTAAGTTTGATCACAACAATAAGGCAGTTTGTGGCATTGCTGACCAGTCATTTCATATTTTACTTGACTGCCCAATTACTACCAGAGTAGTTTCTCTGAACTTTGTGCTCAGCTACCGCTGCAGTCAAGGGCTTCTGCTGCTGCCACAATCAGCCATTCCACTGCCTCCATTCTGGTGGAAGTCGCCACCCAGCTCTAACAGACTCCCAGACCTTTCGAATTCACAAGGTCACCTCCAAGCCTTTGCATGTCCACCTTAAGGTTAGTTACCTACCAGAAAAGGAAAGAAAGAATAGGCAGCTGTAAACTGCCTATCATGCTCCTGTTGGAAGGACTTGTGCTTTAGTTTCCATGTGCTTGTGGCTCCATGTAATAAGGCCAGCTGCCACACAATCAGAACACAGACTCTTTGAGGATTTAAAGTCAGAAAGGAAATCTGAGGGAGGAAGAGGGGTACTTTCTTTTGTATACCTACTGAATCATCACCTGATGATTCACAGCTTTTCTTTATCTCCAAGTTCAAGCCTCACAATGATGAGTCATACATGATTAGATGCAGCCCATACCTCATTTAGCTTCTATGTGGCCATTCCTGGAACCAGGAATGACTCTCTGAGCATATTCTATGGTGGGGGTGGAGGTAGGGGTGGTGGTGGTGAAGGTGAAGGGGGCATAGGAAGGAATGTGTGTGTAGATTATTATTATTATTTTTTAATAGGGCCTGTGATTTCAGCTGTGTGGGAAGCTCCTCTATCAATGCCAATAAGCACCTTCTCTGCAACTTGATCTTAGAGAGTAGGCTAGGGACAGAGAGAGGTTAAGACTTACGCAGATTCATACATCCAGGATTTGGCAGAGGTGATACTTCCACCCAGATCTTCCTGATTTGGAGGCCAGCTCTCTGTTATGCTCAACTGTTATGATGATGATTTAGGAGCAAAGAAACACTATAATGCTTAATTGTAGTACGGCAGTAACCCCAAGTTTTCCATTATCATGTCATCGTAGTATAAACTCTGGAAGGTTTTACTAAGTTGGAACCCCTTCATTGTACCATTTATTTTATACCACTTTCCCCTCCTCCATCTTGTCCACAGAAATAATGATCACTTTTGCTAAATGCTTTGTTAAAATCTAGGTAACCTCTATCTACATAAATCCTCTGATTTTTACTAACAAAAAAAGAAAACAAAGTTAATTTGTCAGGACCTAAATTATAGCAAAGCATTTAACCAAGTTTCTCTTGTTATACTTGTGGAAAAGAGAGATGTGCACTAGAGGATACATATGCACATGGCATCAGTGGAGTACCTCTAGTAATTGGCTTCAGTGGTTGAAACTGCTAGACATGAAGACCAATCATTAATGGTCTGGGATCAGGCAGGAAGGAAGTATCTTATATAACACCCAGTAGATCTGTGCTTGGATGGTGTTGTTTCTAATATTTTTATGACACTGGGTAAATCACTTAACCTTCTAGTTCTCCTAGGGAACTTTCCAAGACAATAAGATCTAGAAAAGTTGCTGACCTGCATTGATAGAGGAATTTTTTTACTCAAGGAAGTTCTATAAACTAAGGAAATTACTCATCCAGTTCACATCCCTATTCTTCATCAAGTACTTGAGGCAGTATTATATAGTAAATTAAGTACTGCAGTAGAAATCAGAGGAACTATGTGGTCATGGGCAAGCCACTAAGTGTCTATTTATATTTATTTTATTTTAATGTATTTATTTATATTTGTAATATTTTTATCCATAAAAATAGTACCTAATCCTGTCATAGGATTATTATAAGGATCAAATGAGATAACATATGAAAGTACTCAGTGCTTATAAATGTGAACTATTATTACTTTATAGCTAGCATACTTCTTACATTTGCTCTTCACACAAAACTGGGAGAGAGAATCATACATTGGATCATAGAGGCATGATGTGAGATCTCAATGGACTAATATACTGAACAGAAGATATCTAGCAAGATGAACTTAAATAGCCATAAATATAAATCTTTATACTTGGGTGAAAAGAATCAAGGTTTTGAATGCCTTTGGGCATTCATGAGATGGAAATTCACCAAAAGGAGTTCTAAGAATTTTAATAAATGTCAAGTTTGATATAAATCTAATTAGTTTTATAAGGTTAACAAAAAAGCAACTTCATGCTTAATATAAGAAAAACTTTTCCTTCCTCCCTCCCTCACTCCCTCCCTTCCTTTCTTCCTTCCTTCCTTCCTTCCTTCCTTCCTTCCTTCCTTCCTTCCTTCCTTCCTTCCTTCCTTCCTTCCTTCCTTCCTTCCTTCCTTCCTTCCATTTTGTTTTTCCTCTCTACCTTACTCCCTTCCTTTCTCTCTCTTTCTCCCTGCCGCTTTCTTCCGACAATTAGAGCTATTCAAAAGAGAAATGAGTTGCTTTGGCAGGAAGTAGGTTTTCCCTGAATAAATGTCTTCAAGCAAAATGTAGACTGCTTGTCCAGTATGTTGTAGAGGGGATCCTTCAAGTAAGTATTGAACTTAATGGCCTGTGAGATCCCTTCATATTCTGAGATTCTGATTCTATGGTGATTTTCTAGCTTTGGTCTTTGACTTATCACTTAAAAGAGAACAAGCCAATTTATTTAAATAAATCAAACTATCAGAGGGATCCTTTATAGAGCTAGAGAAAATAATAGTTCATCTAGAAAGAAAAAAATCTAGAATATTAAGGGAAATCTTTTTTAAAAAGTATGACGAGAGGGGGAGTAGCATTTGAGACCCTTAACTCTATAACAAAATGGCAATCATCAAAGTCACTTGGTCCTGTTTTAAAAAAACCACAAGACAAGGAAGAATAAGGAAAAAATCAAACTCAATGACTTTCTGTTCAATAAACATGGAATATAAATTACATTGCAGAGAACTGCTTTGATAAAACAATTTGATAGAAACCATTGGGAAAACTGGGGAGCAGCAGTCTGGGAGAAATTAACCTTAGACCCACGTCCTTCCCCAATAAATATTCCCCCAAAATTCAAAATGGATATAGGACTTAAATATTAAAGATAATTCCATAAAAAAGGAGAGAAGCAGATTATATATCTTTCATAGATGTTGATAATGATTACTTCTTAATGAAACAAGTGAAAGAAGCAATTAAAAACAATGAAATAAGTAATTTTAAGTATAAGAAACTGAAAATCTTTCCACAAACAAAATCAATGCACCTAGGGTAAGAAGGGAAGCAGTCACCTGGGCAAAACCTTTGTATCAGATTTCTTGGATTAGGATTTGGTATCCAAGATATATAGAAAACCAAAAGACATATCTAATCATAAGCCATAGCCCATTAGAATGTGAGCACTTTGTGGAGAGGGACCATTTATGGATAGGGCCTTTCTTTGTATCCCTAGGGCTTAGCATGACATCTGGCACAATGGTAAGTTCTTAATAAGTGCCTGTTGCCTGAATTACAGTATGAATAAAACAGTTTATGTAAAATAAAAGCTTTTTTGAACTGATGCAGAGGAAGTAAATAAAGCCAGGAAAAGAGTATGTACAATTGATTGCAACAATATAATGTGGAAGGAACAATTGCTGCAAAACATAGAAATTGATTATTGGGAAATGATAAGGAACAAACTTGTCCACTAAGGAGAGTTATGAGAAGATACCTATCTCAGTCTTTAGTAGAGGTAGATAGTCTGTGGATGTGGGACATGGCACATAATGTTGAGAGTTTTCAATGTATTGACTGATTCATCCTCTTTTTCCCCTGTTAAAAGGGGTGGCTTTCTAGGAAAATGAGAGAAAGCGATATAGGGGAAAATCTAGGTAATATAAAAATAAGACATATCAAAACTTATTTTAAAAATTTAGAAAGTGAGCAAGTCACTTCTCTTTGAGTTTCAGTTTTTCTCCCCTTTTGAGTATGCTATAATTTATATGTAAAGGGGAAATTATGAGAATTACTGAGCTCATACTGCTAATTAGTCTGAACTCTGAAATTTAAACAGCAATCTCATCTCTTGTATTTGATAGCTCACATGACTATACAAATATAGGAAAGATCTGTAATTTTATTAAGGTGCAGAAATTTTGCAATGGGAGCTCTTTCTACGAACACATATTACAACCCATCTACAATTTAAAAGAGAAGTACTAGTGAGTTACTAGAGACTTTACAGAGACTTTAAGTAACTTGTCCAAAGTCACACAACTACCATGTCTCAGAGGTGGGATTTCAATGTTGGTCTTCCTAACTCTAAGCCTAGTTCTTAATCCACTATGCCTTGCTGCTCTGTTTAAAAACTTAGCTCACAGAGAATTTTTTTGCTGCTACAGTACTTCAGCTCTTCAGGGATGTGTGATTTCGTCTTTGGCAGTCCTTCCTCCATCAGTGTAGAACACAACTTCTTATGGCCTTAGCTGATAGTTGTTAGTTGACTTCTACAACCAAAATGAAGCATTGGAGTAAGACATGAAACATATGCAGTACTCATGGATGCATGACTCATATGCATGACTCATGAAAAGAAATAACTTACCCCTCAAGTGTCTTTTCTATCTTTTATTTATTTAGGATATGAATACAACCCAGAGTTCAAGCTTCGAGCATTTGCTTAAGACTCTCCACATTGATGGAGAGGATGATTACTCAAAACCTAATATAAGGAGCAGAGGCAGTGAGAGTTTGCAGCTTTCAGAGAGGATGTGAAAGTGGATAACTGGAGAGGCCCTAGGAGAGAGAAAAACTGGAAACAAGCAGACATATAGAGGAGCTGGCATCTTACTTAATCATATACACACATACATATATAGGTCACGTATATGCAAACATGTTTTATACATACATATATTCATATACATCTATATATACATATACACAAATGCATGTTGTATCCTCTAATAGAATGTAGTATTTTGAGGAAAGTTTTTTGGTTTGGGGGGGAGGGGTAGAGTTTATATCCTCAGTCCCTATCATGGTGTCTAGCCTATAGCATCATGCTTAATAGGTGCCATTGACTGATTAAGATTTACAACAAAATATAGCGAGGGAAAATTAAAAAGAAATTGATTCATTTTCTATACTTTACTACTCAAGGAGGCAGCCTTGATCACAGGCAGCCAAGTGGATCATCTTTCCCACCTCCCACATAATCCTTTTTTACTCTTTTTTGGGAAAGAGAAACACATAGAATTCAGTATATGGATATCTGTGTGGAGGAGTAAAGAATGGAGTGATTGACAAACTTCTTTCATTTCCAAGAAATGTCAAACAATCATATAAATAGTCTTCTTTACCTTCTAACTCTAGCTATTTCATGAGTCACCATTCTGGGTTCTGGGTTAGTTCCTTCTAACCAGACACACCAATTTCTTTTATATAGGGCTCAAGTGAAGCTTTCATAAACAAGAAGTTCAAGAATACCTGATATCCTCTATGATTTCAACCAGAGGTTAATGTTAGGGAGTGGAGAAGCCGCTAATCTGCTATCCTGATCTCTGACAAAGTAGGGTATTAGAATCTTCTATCTGTTTTCTAGAGAAAGCTCAGACAAGATCTCAAGGTTCTGGAGAAGTCTTATATTTCTTTAATTATTTGTTTGGTTGTTTTATGATTGAGAGTGGTGGTGGTTAGACTTGTTCTGTTTGGTCTCAGATAGCAAGACTAGAAACAGTGGATGAATAGAAGCGAAAAATACAGTGGGACAGATTTTTGTTTAATTGTAAAGAAACATTCAGAGGCATACTGTAGCCAACTCTTACCTACTCTCAGAGAGCAGATTGTTAACTTTTTAGTATGAATACTTGTACTTTTAAAATCTGCAAAGGCCATGTATCTGGACATGATTTATTGTTTTGTTGATTGTTTGAACTTAAAAAAATGATGCACAAAATGTTAATAATACAAGTGTGTTGTAGATACATTTTGGGGAGAAGGCTTGTTATTAAATATGTACCAGCACACCTCTAATAGAGTAGTAACAGTAACAACAATAATAACACTAATAATAATAACTGACATTTTAATATAGTACCTACTACTATGCTAAGCATTTTACAAATATCATCTCATTTATTTCTCACAAGAACTCTAGGAAGTAGGTGTTATAATTATCTTCATTTTTCAATTGGAGAAACTGAGGCAAAGGGGTTAAATTACTTATTCAGTATCTCACAGGTAAGTATCTGAGGTCATATTTGAAACGAGTCCTTCCTTATTTAAGGCCCAGTGTTCTATCCATTGTTCCACTGAACTGTCCCTTTCCAAAAGTGGGATGGCCTAGCTCAGGAGGAAATGGGCTCCTCCCAGAGGACTTCAAGTAAAGACCATATTACTATTTGTTGTGGATTTCTATTTAGATATAGTCTGAACTATTTGACTTCAGAGATCTCTTTCAGCTCTGACCCTTTGATTCTGGATGTGGGATTTGTTTGTGGTGTGGGAATTTGGGCAGAGGTAGAGTTACAAAGTTTTGAAAGAGTTACTCTCAACTTTAAAGTTTACTTTTTAAGGGGGGGGCAAGAAGTAGAAACTAATTTTCCCTAACCCATTCAAAGCTTCAGAAGTTTTTCTCTCATTAGTTTTATGGAAATCCCAGTCATAAGATCATAGAATTATATATTTGAAATGAGAAAGGGCCCTATTCTATCCTCATTTTACAGATGAAGAAACTGTGGACAAGAGCAAAATGATTTGCCTAGGTTCATGCAACTAGTAAGCATTAAAATCAGGAATTTAAATCCTCTTAGTCCAAATACATCTTTCTTTCCACTTTACCACACAGCCCCACTAGAATCAGAATGTATTAAGATCATTTTAGAGTATCTTTCATTCTTTTTTTTTTCTTTTCTTTTTGGAGGGGGAAGGCAGGGTAATTGTAGTTAAGTGACTTGCCTAAGGTCACATGGATAGTAAGTGTTAAGTGTCTGAGGCTGAATTTGAACTTAGGTCCTCCTGACTCCAGGGCTGTTGCTCTATTCACGGTGCCACCTAGCCACCCTAGATCTTTCGGTCTTAAGAAATGAACTTTCTCATAGCCTATTAAGTTATTCAAATACTAAAATTTACTTTCAGGTATTATAGTCTTTTCATGGGGTAGAATGGAAAGAATCTGAGTTTTAAGAAACTTGGACCAAAGCTCTGTCTATGCCCTGTATCATTGTGGGGGCCTTGTCAGGACACAATCACTTTTGGAGCATGTCTCCTCATGTTTAGTGATGGAATCTGGCTAATTGTTTTGTTAGGGTCCCTTCCAATTCTAAAGCTCTCCCCATGAAATGCTGACAGTATTTTATTTAATATAACCACTAGAGGGAGCCAAAATGATTCTTGGATTCCAAAAGAAAAAACAAAATGACTAGGAAAACCTATGGATTGAATTTCTGAAGAGGAAGCAAGAATTCTACCAGCAAGTATTTCATAATTCCAAAGGATCAAAGATCAGATCTCTTGTCCATGTTACATAAAACCAACTTACTGTCAGGTGTTCACATCAATGGTAACAAAATAAAAGTAGTCAATTAACATTTATTAAACCTACTGTGTGCCAGGCACTGGACTAACCACTTAAATACATATCAAAAAGTGCTTTTTTTCCTTCTCAGAAGCTGAAAGTGTTACATGTATTTCTAGCTTAGTCAGCCCTTTCACATGGAGGCCAGTGCTGGTAGTGTTCTATTCTAGAAGGGGGGTTAGTGGAATAAGACTTCCTGAAGCTAGGTTAGGACATTATGTTAAGCTGTCCCTCTCCAGGAGAGTAAAGAGAGTCAGGTGATTGTGTTTCAGAGAATTGGAATTACTTACTAGTATCTTGTTATCATCCCCCTTTATCTTTCTTTATGATCTGAGAGTACTCAGTAGCATGGCCCAGCTTGTGACTCTATATTTTGTCTGCACCTGTGATTTTCATTAGTGTGAGGGCACTCTAGCAAGGCAGATTGATTGCCAGAGAAATAACTAATGCTAATGAAGCTTTGGCTTAGAGTGGGCAATATTATTGTCAAATAAATTTTACTGCCCGGTGGGAGATTTACAGGGCCAACAGACAAGTGATTATACTTCTCTAGGGAAGAAAGCAGGAGTGGTGCCTCGAGGTGTGATGAAGCCTGGTGGTAGGGTCTAGGGAGTGGAACCTGATCTTTTCCAGGCAGAGAGTCAGGCTAGCAAGGCTCCTTGAATCCAAGCTGTGGCCCAGCCTGCAAAGAAAACTCATGGCCTATCCTGGCCTAGCCAGTGGTCTTCTTACACAGGGTGGTCTTTTAGGGGCCACTTTGTAACAAATTTTGCTACTTGGGGAGAAGGATAACCTCGGGACCACTGGCAGTCTGGACAGGGCTCATCTTCCTCGACTATGGTTAGACTCTCCACATTCTGGGGACTTCTGTTTTCTCCCAAAGTCATGCTCTCCTCTGTGTCTCAAACTTTGCCAAAACACGCTAGAATTGGGCAGCAGGTTGAAAGTGTGGTGGCCTATGCTGGAGGGGACTAGAGGAGATTTCAGGAATTCCAGGTACCCATAGGAGCTTTCCTGTCCTAGGGAGGGTGAAGTACTTCCCCAAGCCTAGGAATTCTCTGTTACCTGTCATTGTGGGAGAGCCTTGAGAGGGGTTGTGTGTGGGAGATGTGGGTATTTCAAATGGGGCAAGATGGAAGAGTGTGTGTGATTGGGGAAAAAGCCAGCTCCTAAGTCCCTTTTGGAGTGCTTCGCCTCCTTAACCATCCCACTGCCATCTTATTCCCTTGACTTTTCTTTCATTTAATCCTTGACCCTCATGAGTATTTTCCTCACAACAACCCTTGTGCGTGTAACTAATACCACTTTATAGAGGAGGACACAGGATCACAGAGGTGATGAAACTCTTCCATGGCCAGATAATTTGAACATGTCTGAACCACAATTTGATCTTTTTTTTTTTTAATCCAACTCCAGTACTCTTTCTACCATTTCTCATCATATCAGATTTGTTCCTAGGATCAGAGATCAGAATGTTATAGATACAGAACTGGGAGGGACCTCAAGGACTTTTTAGTCCATTCCTTTCATGTTACAGTGAACCAGGAAGATTATTATGTGACTATGATTACCATCTGAGGTAGGATTTGACCTTGGGTCCTTTGATGCCACAGCAAGTTCTGCTCATGTTCAGCTATTTTAATAAAGAACTATTTTTAAAGAAGGATAATGAAGAATGGCTGAACAAGTTGTGGTATATGATTGTGATGGAATGCTATTTTGCTATAAGAAATGATGAGGTAGGATCATTTTGGAAAAACCTTGGAAAACTTTTATGAACTGATATAAAGTGAACTGTGCAGAACCAGGACAACAATGTACACAGTAACAGCAATATTGTAATGATGTTCAACTATAAAAGACTTAACTACTCTGATCAATACTGTGGTTCACAACAATTCCAAAGGACTCATGATGAAAAATGTTCTCCACATACAGAAAGAGCTTTGAGTGCAGATCGAAGCATATTTTTTCACTCTATTTTTTCTTGCTTTTTCCCCCTTTAATGTGGCTAATATGGAAATATGTTTTCTTTGACTTTACATATATGATGTGTAACATTGCTCACCTTCCCAATTAGTGGGGAAGAGGCTGGAGGGAGAGAGAAAATTTGGAATTAAAAAAAAAGAATGTTAGCAAATATAATTTTTAAAAAGGATAATGAATAAGAAAGTATGATAACCTCTCTGTTAACCATATTTACATATGAAGTCTAGGCCACAGGGATACATGATCAAGTCATCATCACTTAACTAAACAGTTTCAGGTACATTTAAAAGTTTAATTATATTTAAATGGTTTGAAATGTTGATTATCCATAGGAATTTGGTGTGGAAAGCCATTTATCATGCTGTTTTAATCCCCATCTCTGCATCACACAAATAAGCTTTGGTGGCAAAATGCTTTTGATTTTTAAGATGAGAGGAAGAGGGAACAAAAATATTTGATTCTGACAATAAACCTATGGGTCAGGCAGAGATTATTTCCTGTTTTAAAGATGATAAAATTAAGGCTCAAAGAAATTAAATCACTTGTATATTTACATAGCCTATCAGTGATAGAACCAGAATTAGAATTCAAATGGCCTAAATGGAAATGAAGAAGGTAGAAAAGTGAGAGGATGAAAACCTGCTATTTCTACAAAAGCAGAATAATCATGTTTCACTTTGTGGTAATATATTTAATTCTCAATAGGCCAATTACATAAACTGGACAGTTGTAAAAAGCGTATTCATTCCAGGTCAGTGTAAGTTCCACACTTCTTTAAACTCCTATCTGCACCAGGCTTCCAAGTGACAACACTAACACATAGGGTAAGAAGCTTATTAGAAATACAATGACTACTTAGCAGTCCTTGGAAAGAAAAACCGACCTGATTACTCTATTTCATGTGTTATAAACCTCTTGTTATTATAGCTCTACATTTAGGAATATTTGGATGCTAATAACTTCAGGCTATGTGCATAATTGAAAAGCCTTATGCAAATAGAATCACAAATTAAATACATAAAAATCCTAATGTTGACTTACACTCATCTACCCACCTTAATTCATATCCAGTGCATGAATGGGCTCTTTAACAAGCTATATCTTTAGAGGATGACTATAGCATTAATTTTTAAAAAAATGAACCTTTTTTTTCTCCTCCTTGGGCTTAAGAGGGTGCAAGAAACATGCCCTCTCTGCTATCAAGAGGAGAAAATACTCCTTAGATCTCCTCCTAAGCAGGTTTATAAAAGCTATTCAAAAAGCAGGCCAGGAAAGATGCATGTAGTAAAGAAGCTTCAGTAGACAGATAGTAAATAGCCTATATTCAACTATCCCCTATTTGAATATACCTTATATAAAAGAGGGATTAAGCCTCTTTCTCCATGGAAGAACTAGAAACAATGGAAAAAAGATACAGGATAGCCCCCAAACCATTGAATTTTTCAGTGAGTGGTATTTAAAATTGTACTGTATCTTTTGGGCCATACTGTACAGGGAGGCATATTTTGGGTAGATATAAGGAAAAACATAAAAAACAATTAGTTTTCCAAGGAGGAACCAGTATGGAACAAATGATATAATGCAAATAAAAGATTTTGCAACCTTAGAGTGTTATCTATTCTACATGTCAAGGATGATGATGGTGATGGTGATAGTGGTGATGATGGTGATTATCTTTATCGCTGGAGGTCTTTGAGCCTAGGAGTAATCAATCATCTGGGGGATGTGTTATAGAACTGTGGATTCATGATCAGTTGAATTAGATGAACTTTGAGGTCCCTTCCAACTCTGAGATCCCATAATTCTAGCATTTAATACTTCCCATAGGTGTCTGTTGAAATCTTAGTTCCTTAAAAGCCACACACAAAGAAAGAGGCAATGATAGAGATTACTGTGTTTATTATAGAAAATGTTTCATGTCTTTCAATTTCTGTCAGTTTGTTGCCTTTCCAAATTTATCCTAAATCTCTTTAGGATGTTTTTTTTCTTACTGAGTCTCTTCCTAGGCTTTAAAAAAGCTTTTTACTTTCTACTTTTTTTTCTGCTATTTTATGAGGCAATATTTTTAATATTGATGCCTTTTCCATTCTTTTCCATTCAACAATCAATCAAACAATAAGCATATATTTAGTACCTACTATGTGCTTGGCATTGACTAAGCACTACAAATACAAAGAATGAAACAATCCGTACTTGTAAGGAATTTTCCTCATAATGGGGGAGACAGAAAGGACATATATATGTGTATAAATGAACACCACCAGTTGGAGTTGCTGCAGTTTTGTATCGTATCTTCGTTCATATTTTTGTTCTATTTTAGTTCTAATATTGATTTTTCCTCTAACAAATTCATGCTTTCACTGTACATAGTTGATTCAGAACCAACTTCCACATAATTATATTAGTTTTTTGTTTTAAATATGATCAATTTCATTTTTTGTGATAGTAAACGTATATGTTTGTATGTCTATATATGTAGTTCAGTCAAACAATAAACTTTTATTTAGTGTCTGTTACAGACCAGGACCAGAATTATGGGATGCAAAGATAAAAATGAATCAGATTTTGCTCTCAAGAAGCTTAAATTCAATCAGAGGAGATAATATGCACATTTATAAGCATATACAAAATACAGAATAAATACAAGATAATTTTTGTGGGGGTAGGTAATAGTATCTAGATTATCAGGAAAGGTGTCATGAAATACACTCTCTAGAATAATTACTCATTATACAACAAACTTGGTTTCAACTTAACTCCCTTCCTCTATAATCCTTACTATTGGTTATCTCCAATCTCACTCTGTTCACTGGCAGCTTCCCTGTTTTCTACAAACATGTCTCTATCTCCCCTATCCTCAAAAAACCCTCATTTGATTCATCCATCCTGATATTATTCCCGTCTCTCCCATTATTGTTTCTAAACTCCTTCTCCCCCCACTCTCTTCCTAACTCTTCAGTTTGGCTTCCACCCTCAACTTAATTGTACCCTTAACTCATATATTCTTCTGTCAGTGAGGCTACAATAGTGGGCTCATGGACTCCAGAAGCATGGCTGATCCTATGTTTACCTTGTTTCTGGTTACTGTCTCCTTGTTTCTTCTTGGCTTTTTGCCTGTTCACCTTGTTTGCTACATTTCTTTCTGCAGGATTGGTACCCTCCAACTGTAGATGCCTGATAGCTTAAGCTGGATGTCATGCCCTGTCCACAACTGTGATGTGTCACCCCTGGATCTGGCATCAAGCACATTCCAAATGCTGGCTAAAGACCGTACCTCTCAAATGGGACCTCTTGGGACAGCAACAGCTCTATATCCAATTTCAGCAGCAAGTAGCCATGGAAGAAGAGACCTTCACTCCTTACTCCAAGATTTTGGTAACCCATTTTTTTCGAGGGGAAATGATGGGGAGCTTGTGCTTAAGCCCCACCCTAAAATATTGTTTTCTGTGTTTATTATGTGCTATCATTATATTTTTGTAAAATTCTGTTGACACCAGTTATTCCTAAAACTCCCATTAACCCATGTAATGAAATGTATTGTTAATATATTTTTGCCATGTAAGGAACATGAAAGATCTTGGGGCTGAATGTAATGGTAATGGGATTTGAAGATCTTTATGCCCCTTGCAAGCTAACAGGTACGTAGCACTTAGTTTCAAGTTCATAATTATGTAAGGTATTAAGACCCAGAACTTGTGAATCCCATAGTGGGATGAATTTACTGATGTAGTAGGAAGGGGTGGGGCAGGAAGGAGCTAATAAGAGGCTCAGGCTGGAGAGAGAAGAGATTTCCAGAACAGAACTTGTGGTGGCAGAACTTCTTCTGAGAGCTAGCCAGAAATTCTTCTGAGGACTTCTGCTAAGAACTGCAGGGAACAAAACCTGCTGGGAGCCAGAACTTCTGGGAGTGAGCAGTGTGTAGGCTGAGCAGTTACCATGAGTGAGGAGAGGAAGATCTTTGCCTGAGGAAGCCTGTTTTGTTTTAAAGGCCTGGGAATGTGGGTGTTCACTGCATTAACTATGTGTACCAACTTCATAGCTACTGTAATGACTTTGACTTTCTGGTTAGGGGACTTGGCTTTCTGGTATTTGGATAAATACTTTGGCTCTGTCCTCCATGTGGAGAGCCTGTTACATTTTGTAATTCACAACTACACCAGCATATTTATGGTCACCACGGGCATTGTGAATATTGCATTGTTGTTACATTCTGAGATTGCTCTCTATAGTGTTACTAATAACCTCTTAATTGCCAAATCCATTGTCCCTTTCTCAGTTCTCTTCCTTCCTAACCTTTCTGCAGCCTTTGAGACTGTTGATAACCCTCTTCTCTTTGATACTATCTTCTCTCTAGGTTTTCAAGACACTACTCTTGTAATTTTCTTTCTGCATATTTGGCCACTCCTCAGTGTCCTTTGCTGGATCTTCACCCAGGTCATGCCCATCAACCATGGGTGTCCTACGAGACTCTGTCCTGGGCTCTCTTCTCCTTCTATAATATTCCACTTGGTATTCTTATTAGCTCCCATGGATTCAATTATCAGCTCTATGTTGATGATTCTCAGAGTTACATATCCAGCCCGAAGCTCTCTGCTGACTTCCAGTCTCATATTTCCAAGTGCCTATTACACACCTAGAACTGAATATCCTGCAGATGTCTTAAACTTGGCATGTTGATTTTTCCTCTTAACCTTCCCCCTTCCAAACTTCCTTATTACTGTCCCTGATCCTTCTAGTCTCCGAAATTTGCAACATCGGCATTATCTTCAACTCCTCACTCTTGTCCTCCATATCCAATCTGTTGCCACATCCTATTGATTTTTATCTTTGTAACAACTCTTGAATTAGCCCCCTTCTCTCCTCTGATATCGCCACTTCTGTAGTGCAGGCCCTCATCTCCTCACACCTGGACTATTGAAATAGCTTTCAGGTTGGTCTCTCTGCCACAAGTCTCTCCCTACTTCACACCATCCCCCACTCAGCTGCCATAGTGATTTACCTAAAGGGTAGGTCTAGCCATGTTATCTCCCTACTCAATAAACTCTAGTGGCTCCCTATGACCTCAAAGATAAAATATAAAATCTTTTGTTAGTGATTCAAAACCATTAATAATTTAACCATGCTCCCACCTTTCCAATATTCTTATACTCCCTCACCTTGTCCTTTTTGATTTAGTTACACTAGTCTCCTAGCTATTCACTGAACAACACAATTTCATCTTCCAACTCTGAGGATTTTCATTAGCTGTCCCTCATGCCTAGAATGTTCTCTCTCCTCAACTCTGCCTCCAGGCTTTCCCTAGCGTTCTTCAAGGACCACCTAAAATCTCACCATTTATAGAAAGCTTTTCCTCCTCTCTCTTAATTCTAGTACTTTCTCTCTGTTGATTATTTTCTATTTATCCTGTATAAATCTTGTTTGTGCATAGTTGTTTGCATATCGATGCTTCAATTAGATTATGAATTACTCAAGGGCCTATCTTTGTATCCAGCAGTACTTATCATGCCTGGTGCATAATAAATGTTTGTTAATTGATTCTAAAAGATGACCCTTTATTTGAGCTTTGAGGGAAACTAGGATAATCTTCGAGATAGAGATAAAGAGAAAGGGCATCCCAGATATGGGGGATATAGCCTATGGAAATAGGAGCTGAACAAATGAATAAATGAATGCATTAAAGATTTAGTAAATATTTACAATGGTCCAAACACTGTGCTATGTCCTGGGGATACAAAGATTAAAAAAAAAGAAGTTCTCTCCCCTCAGGGAGCTCATATTTTAACAGAAGACAACACCTATAGGGGAGAAATCTCTAGGGAAGATAATTTTATTCTGCTTCATGGGGGAGGGTGCTGGTGCAGTTGGTGAGGTATAGATCATCACTGGAAAGCAGGTGGCTTGGAGACGGCCTGGATGGATGTTGGTACATGGATAGGACATATAGCCTAAACATACTCTGTCTTCTAGGGTCTTTCACTGGATAGGGTTGGCTAAATAGGCTATTGACAATCTGGTTGAGAATCACCAATCAATGAGATTGGGCCCTAGAACAGAAGCTCCAAATATGAGAGAACTAAATTCTTCTCCAGGCACGGGGACATGGATTTAGAAAGGTTATGGCAGTAGGTCTTAGGTGAGATTTTAGGTGGTACTTGAAGAACACTAGGGAAAGCCTGGAGGCAGAGTTGAGGAGAGAGAACATAGAGGAACAGCAAGAAGGCAAATGTAACTGTACCATAGAATTATGAAGGTAAGCAATGTGCTATAAGCCTGAAAAGCAAGGTTGGCAACATATTGTGAAGAGATTTATATACCAAACAAAGGAGAGTTTGTATTTAATCCTAGAGATGGTAGGGAGTCATGTGAGAATGGATTGGAGAAGGAAGAGATTTGAGACAGGGAGACTGATTAGGAACAGGGAATGGAGACCTAAACTAGTATTGTAGCCATTTGAGTGCAGAGAAGTAGATAAAGGTGAAAGATGTTATAGAGGTAGCATCAAAAGAAAAGACCTCTGAAGGGGCATTTGGGGTACCTGAGAGTAAAGAGTTGGTTGACTCAGCGGTTTGGATACCATATGAGTAGAAGGCTGGTGGTACCTTGAACAACATAGGCAGAATAAGGAGAGGGGTGGGTTTGAGGAGAAAGATAATAAGTTCTGTTTTGGATACGCAGTTTAAGGTGGCTATGGCACATCTAATTTTAAATGTCCAGTACATACCCTGGAACTGGAGCTCAGGAGAGAAATTAGAGCTGAATTTATTGGTCTATGAACCATCTGGATAGATGTGGAACATGCTAGGTACATGCATGGTGGTGTTACCAAAACTGTAGCTATTCACATCTGACTCTTTTCCCTATTTTTCTGTGACCACATGCCTGATTAATTATTTAATTAGTTCTAGTTGGGGATTATAGTATAGAGTTTTGCCATCAGGTGTTGGCTGCTATGTTCTACCAACTACATCAGAAGGTAGTCAGTGTAAATATGAAAGCTTTTTCCAATGTCTATAGTCTCCTTTACATCTCACAAGATGAATCTCTGGCTACTTGTTCTACTCAGGTAGGCCTTTGCTCTCTTGTCTGGCAGCTGCAGCTGGCTCCAGGCACTGCAGAGATCTAGGGGTATGACCCAGAACATGTTAAAAATTTACCAATGTAGTCATTCCCCATTCTTTCTGCTATAAGAATCCATTTCCCACATTTGGAGATGTCTTTTTCTTTGTGTCCCTAACCTAGAGATACTCCCTGTAGCAATTAGAAAGAGGTCCCTCTAGGTTTAAGGAGTTTAAAAATAAGGACATTTGATGAGATTCTCCTACTTGTTTCAATACCTTCATTTTGCTGTCAAATGATTCTCCAAATTAGACATTATGTGATAACCTAGGATTTGCACTAATAAAGGGAAAAGAAACCCCACATACCACACTTAAATATCCAAAAGAGGTTCATTAGAATATTCTTTGAAGCTGGCTACATATAGGAATGGATACTGTTGACCTATAAATCTCTTATCCAGTTTGAGGTGTTGTAGTTTACTATGGTAGTGGGGCAGGTCTAAAAATAGCTTAGCAGTTTACACATTTTCCAGGAAAAGTTCCATCTCTGCCGTGTGTTAGAGGTGATCCCTCCTTTTCAGACATTCTAGGAAGGTGATTGATAAGAGGACAAGGTATTTTTTTTAGTACTTATAGTTTCAGATCTATGCTTTAGTATCTTTTAGCATGTTAATTTGTTTAAGGAAATTGTAGTATGAAATTGAAATGTTTTCCAATTGACTCAAGGTTAGCTAACAAGGGGAATCTTATCTATGATGCCAGTTGCTATGGAGATGTTTGAGCCCAGATGGACCCATGCATTTGAAGCTATAATTGGGGAAAAGAGAGTCATTTTCAGCTTTTTTTAAGAGTAAAAATAAAAGAAAGCAAGAAACAATTAACACTTGTAGGATGCTAGTCAATTGATTTGACCATGAATCTTCCCAGGGAGTTTTGGCTCTTAAGTGACTGTGTATGGAGAATGGTATTTTTCAGAATGAGGATTAAATACTTTATGGGATTGCTTATAGCTTTTCCCCTCGTGGGATTCTATGTATGAATGCTAGTTCAGATTATATAGGAAAGAGAAAATCAACTTCCAGTGAACAAAGATATTAACAAGGAGAAATTTTAATTAATATTACTATATAGAAATTTTTGTAAACGCCTATATTTTGTATATATGTTCTAGCAAGCAAAATCACTTTATTTACTTTTCCCAGGATGAAGAAGGCTAGCATTTGCAGTTACAAAATTCAGAAAAACAAACATATCCCAATACATATAATAAGAAAGGGTAATAGAAACCATAAGCTAGGCACTATGTAATGAATAGAGCAGTCATAGTTGATTCAAGGAGAAAGAAAATCTGCCAACATATTAATAAATAATAATCCAATGAATTCCTATTCACCAGATTCAACAATTTATTTCATTTTTTTCTCAGTGGACTTGGTGATCTATTGAGGTATCTAAAACAAACAAAAACCCAGTAGCATAGCAAAAAGCAAACAAAAAACTATTAGTTAAAAAATAAGCTACAGAATTAGAATTACTGTGATCAACCCTTCTTTCTTTCTATCTCCCCCAACCAGTAGAAGGGGAGAAAGAATAAGGGAAAGGGGTTTGGCACGTTTGAAAGCCTGCTGAGAGTTCCTTGGCAACTGCTCTGAGGAGTTGGGGTAGGAGCTGGAGTTGGCTCCATGTGGTGTAAAGCACACTCATCTCTCTAGTCTAGAGTCCCCTCCCAGGTGGTCTATATCCATTTTTCTTTTTTCTATCTGCTTCTGGGCTGTAGTATCCCAAGTTTCCATGAGGATCTCCCTTCTCTACAAGAGGGATCTCATTTCACACTTCACTCTACCCCACTTGGCTGCACTGGCAACACTGCCTGCTAGATGCTCCTTCATTTAAGCAGCTCAGAAGGAAAACCCGAAGTGGAGACCAGATGGGCATCTCTTTTCTGCCTCAAATCTTTAACATTTGTGGCAGGAAGTCTCTTCAAGGGTGAAGGAAACAGAAACATGAGGACTGAGAAATGTCTGCCCACAAACATTTCCTGCTTTCCCCGTAGCCTCATTAATTCATTACACCTGAGTCATTTCTGGCAAACATCAGAAAAACCCTGTTTTATATGCAGTATATGTTGCAGAATCACAAGATCTCATAGCTGGCCTCATAGCTCATCATTTGCCACCCCCTCTATCATCAAGAAACCCTTCTACAAAATCCATAACATTTTTTTTGTCCACTTGCCTATGGACATCTCAAACTAGATGTCTCATAGAAAACTTAAGTCTTACATGTCCCTAACTGAGCTCATTATCTTTCCCCCAAAGCTTCGCATTGGTACATTTGGCTACATGAAGACTGAATGACATTAAAAGTTCCATCAATTGTTAATTTTTCTTTGGGAAAAATATGACTCTGGGCAGGATTAAAATCTTTTCCTAAAATTCCAACAACTCAAATGTATGAATGAATTGAATACAAAGTTTCCCGGTTGTGTTAGAGTACCCCAGATGAACCTTCTTTTATAGAAAACCTTATCCCCAAGGAGAGAACCCTTTTAACTTCCCTCTCAAGTTCCTATTTTTCATTCTTTGACATCCATCTTAAAATCTTGAGCAGCAGTTCATAAGATTATGTTATGTTAAATCTGATTAGAAGACTACAGAAAATTTCAAACTCAGATGAATGAATGAGTGAGTGAATGAAAATGTATTAAGTGCTAACTATAGATAAAGCTCTGTGCACGGGAAACATCCAGCAGAAGCATCACTGCTGCTTTTTCTCTCTGAATTTGCTTGGCTTTGTTATACAAATTGGATTTCCTACATTCATTAATTTTCATATTCTCTCAATATTTTCCCTGGGCCATTTTGCCCACGTAATTGACTAGATCTATTTGTTTTTCCACCTTCTGGAGAGTTTACCTTGTGTTCTCAAGAATCTTGCTTGATAGTCACACTACATTAGTCACATACTTTCCAATAGATGCTGTTCCTTTGTGCTCTAATGAAAAACATCCACAAAATATAAAATTGCTTTGGAAAACAAGACATTTTCACAGAAGCAAGGCAATTATTTGTTAATAGGCCCTAACTGAGTTTTTGTTCCTTGTCCCTAAGGTTAAGATTAGACATCACTACTCCTCTTTCCATAATTAAATGAAAGACCCTCTGTACAGATATTTTTTTCTTTTCTGAAATGCACCATGATGCCTCCTGGGATTTATAAGCTGTTTGTTGATTCAAGCAGAAAGAAAATCTGCCAACATATTAATAATTACTTTCTACTTTGTGGAAAAGTCTTAGAGAAATATAATCAATGTTTTCTTGAGAAAATACAAAGCAGTGCTGACCCCCTTGGACTTCTCTTTTATGTTTCCTATTCAATTGGCAGCATCATCGCCATTCACCATTATGATCACAGAAAGGAAAAAAAAAATCTACTGTGTTCATTTAATTAGATCCCAATTCTGAGACAAAAGTATGTAACATGGGCACGTTGCATACAAGTGGGCTTGTGTATCAAATGGTTGAGTGGACTCCACAAAGTTGCCTCCCACATGAGGACACCTAGATGGAAGTTCATTTGACAAACTGCTGGAAATAAGCCCCCTTACCTGCACCAAGAGTCTTTGTCATAGAAAGGATTATACTTAGTCTTTTCACAAAAGAAGTTAATCATCTACAGATGGTTATGAACAAGGCATTGAGGAGTTTTCTTTTTATTTGTACTCATTTAGAAACATCCTAGAATACTTTTCACCAAAGTTCCAGGAGTAGCAGTGTCCCCCCAAATACTGTTCCTGTTTCCACCTGTAACAGCAAGCACCCTAGCATACCCAGGATACCACTAGAACAGGTTCTTTGATCTGCTTTTCTAAAGGAAAGCAACTCAAAACGGGTTAGCAATCTTACTTTAATCCAACATATATATATAAAATCATTCACTTAGTTCAGGGGAAAAAGTCAGCACCCTGAACTTCAGACAATACAAACAGAAATTACAAGCAGACAAAAAATACAGAGAAAATAACAAAATTCAACAGTTCAATAGACAGGGCTTCTAACTGTCTGACCATTACATACATAGTTACCAGAAAGAGAAGCACCAGCATCAGGGTTTTCAAAGCCAGAGGGCTCAATGGCTGCCCAGAATCTCATCTGGCCAAATCACACAACTCTTCCCATAAGTGAGGCCCAAAGCAAAACCTCACCTCAGAGTTTATATATCCTTCTTCAGGGTCAGACGACATCACAACCTTTGTGACCCACTGCCTAATTACAAAGTAACAAAACATATGGGCCTTCCTGAAAAAAACAAGCCTCCTCTAAGCAAGCCTCTCTTGTTGGGCTCCAAGTGAGGCCCATTAAGCAGCAGGAAAGATTTTTTAATTCCCTTACCATTACACCACCCTGGCCTAATAGCTCTCATCTAGTGATCCTGTCTCTGTGGAGAAGGGACTTGCCATCTTCATCAACACCAATACCAGCTACTGACCAACTTTTACTGATGGACTGATAAGACCAAGAGCCCCACAGATAACAGAAATTACTAGGGGAATCAGCCTGATTCCACCCTTGCCAAACAGCTATTGTCCAACTAAGCAACCTTTGTATTGCTATTGAAGCTATTGTACAGCTACTGAAGACTTGTAAAAGAAAGTTCTTAATTCCTAAACTCTTGGCACTGTTATGTGGTACAGCATCGGAAACAGTGACAATGCAAATGACACCAAAGAAGATGCATTCTTATTTGCTTTGCCACTGTACTCTGTAGACAGCTAGGTCTCTCCTTTTGACTGACTGAAATCTCCTATATATGTGCTGACTCCCTCTTCCCGCCTTGGGAGAGCTTCTTTTTCACAGGGACTGTCCTTTTTATTTATATCCCTAGCACATATTACAGTGCTTTGCACATAGTAAACACTAAGTAAATTTTTTTATTCATCCATTAATGGAAGAGAATAAAAAGAAAATTACTTTGGAAAAATGTATGTTAATAATTTAATTCTTTATGCTGGTGGTTTTCAAAGTGGGACCTAGGGCTGTGATCAAATAATTAGAGGATGGGAAGATGAGTCAAATCCAAATCCTCCTGTGCTTTGGTAGAAATTATGGGCTTATTTTCGACACAATCACACCTACCCTTATCCCCTAGCCATCTCTCATTCCATCTTCTCCTCTCCCCTTCTAACCTTATGGCAGCCTGTAAAGGAAGATTTTTTTAAGATATTAATTTCTTTTTTTCCCCTTTTTAAATATTGTATTTTAAAAATTAATTAATTTTTAATTTTCAACATTCATATCCATAAGCTTTTGAGTTTTAAATTTTCTTTGCCTCCCTTCTCTTTCCCTTCCTCAAGATGGTGTTCAATCTGATATAGGCTCTACATACACATTCTTATTAAACATATTTTCACATTAGTCATGTAAATAAGAATTAGAACTAATGGGAGGAACTATGAGAAAGAAGAAACAAAACAAAACAACAAAAAAAAAAGAGAGCAAATAGTATGCTTCAATCAGCATTCATACTCCATAGTTCTTTTTCTGGATGTGGATAACATTTTCTGTCACAAGTTTTTTGGAGTTGTCTTGGATTCTTGCATTGCTGAGAAGACCTAAGTCTATCAAAGTTAGTCATCGCACAATGTGGCTGTTACTGTGTACAATGTTTTCTTGGGTCTGCTCACTTCACTCAGTATCAGTTCATATAAGTCTTTCCAGGTTCACCATTTCGTATTGCACAATAGTATTCCATAACATTCATATACCACAACTTGTTCAGCCATTCTCCAATTGATAGGCATTCCTCAATTTCCAATTCTTGGCCACCACACAAAGAACTACTATAAATATTTTTGTACATGGGAGTCCTTTTCTCATTTTTATGATCTCTTTGGGATACAGCCCTAGAAGTGGTATTGCTGGGTCAAAGAGTATGCACATTTTTATAGCCCTTTGGGCATAGTTCCAAATTGTTCACCAGAAAGGCTGGATTAGTTCACAGCTCCACCAACAATGCATTAGTGTTCCAATTTTCCCATATTTTCTCCAGAATTTGTTATTTTCCTGTTTTTTTTTAATGTTTGCTAATCTTGATAAGTGTGATATGGCACCTAAGAGTTGTTTTAATTTGCATTTCTCTAATCAATAGTGATTTAGAGTATTTTTTCATATGATTATAGATAGCTTTAGTTTCTTCATCTAAAAATTGCCAGTTCATATCCTTTGACCATTTATTAATTGGGGGAACTGTCAAGGCAGTTTTAACCTAACCTCTACCTAGGCACTCATAAAAGTAGCTGTGTCCCATGCCTCACCCCTCTAGCACACCCAACTCTTCCCCAGATCACTATGTGAATGATGCAAGTGTCACTCTGAGACCCCTTTTTTGTATGGGGTAGGCTAGAGAGAGTTGCACAGGAGGAGTTGGCATGGATGACTTTTGAGCTGTGTCTCTTGAAATCTTTTCCCTTAAACCCATCTCATTTTGGACTTTCCCTATTATTGTTATAGTCAGTTGCACCCCATTCTTTCAGTCACTCAGGTTCATAATTTGATGTTATCCTTTGTTCCTTACTCTCATTTTGTAAAGTGCTTAGCATGGTGCCTGGTATAGAGCAGATATTAATTGCTTATTACTACCCCCTTTTTATTCCCTGTCTCACATATACCATCAGTTACCAAGTTTTGTCATTGATTCTTTTATGACATCACTTGCACATTTCCCCTTCTCTCTACTCACACAGTGTAGCAGCAAGCACCCCAGAATCCCAAGTGGCTGCCAACACAGGTTCTTAGATCTGCTTTTCTAAAGGAAAGCAACTCAAAATGGGTTAACAAGCTTACTTTAATCAATCAAACATCTATCATTTACCTAGTTCAGGGGAAAAAGGTCAGCATCCTGAACTTCAGAGTATACAGACAGAAGTTACAACAAAACAGAAAAACATATCAAGCAGACAGGCTTCCATACTGCCCAACCATTACATACATCCATACCTAATCACAGTTACCAGAGAGGGAAGCATCAACATCTGGGTTTTCAAAGCAGGGGGGCTCTCAATGGCTGCCCAGAGTCTCATCTGGTCAAATCACACAACACTTCTCAAAGTGAGCCCCAAAGCAAAGCCTCACATCAGGGATTATATAGCCTTCTCCTGGGTCAGAGAATGTAACCACCCTCTTGACCCACTGCCCAATCACATAGCATCAAGGTGTGGGCATTCCTGAAAACCAAGCCTCCTGCCACAGGCTCCACATGACCACATTCAGCCTATTAGGGGGCAGAGTATATTTTCAAATCAAGGAAGGTTCTCAGAGTCTCTTAAGCCTATCAAAGGGCCTACGGGCAGGGAAGATCTTTAAATTTGCATTTCCATTACACATAGCAAACACTCTAGTTCAGGCCCTTAACACTTCTCTACCTGATTTTTATAATAGCTTCCTAACTCCTCTCTTGATTCATCCTCCATATATAGGGGACAAAGTGATTTTCCTAAAGTATAGGTCTAACATGTCAGTCATCAGATGTCTTGACTTGCACGTAGTCATCAGCCTCACTCTCTCTTTCAGAGTCATCAAAGTCCAATGGCAAGACATAAGTCAAGATAACTGGTGATGGCGCAGGATGCAGGGGATGACCTTGGAGTCTTCAATGTGTGACCAAGCTCTAAGCAATCCACAGCACCAAGTGCTTCAGCTGCTTTCATGGCCACTGAAAAAATGTTCTTAATTGGACATTCTTCTGGGGGAAGTCTTTGCATGCTTGGGGTAGATATCCCCCTAGCTCACTGGTGAGTTTGAGGGCTAACCCTCAACCTGGTTTAGCCCATTTACCAAGACAGTTTTGCTGGGGTATGGCTGCTGTGCATGCTAGAGCTCCTTGGAACCAAAGGTAAGAGTTAGATGATAGGTGGATATCAAGGATGGATAAATAGCCCTAGAATGGACTTGGCAAGTCATTATGGCAGAGGTGCTAGTCCTCCCTGAATACCCCATACACCCTGGTGGAAATAATAGCACCTGCTTTGCAGGGGGTGTTGTCAGGATCAAATGAAATGACATTTATAAAACATTCAGAAGAGTGCCTGGCACAAAGGAAGTACTATATAAGTGCTCATTCTCTCCCCTTTAATTTTGCCACCCCCTTCCAATAAACTCTAGTAACTACCTATTGACATTAGGGTCAATTATTATTTCATTTTTGTCTCAACCTTTTTCAATTTTTACTTTTACATAATATTTTAATATGTTAATACAGTAGTATATTATATATAACATAAATGAATAAATAAGGACATATTGGGGGAGCATTCCAAAGACTGTTTTATTGATAGGGGTGGCATTTCAAAAATGTTTGTAGACCGTTGCTCTAGGTAACAGAATTTTCAGGGTCAGTCCATTCTTTTTTCCCTTTTTGCTTATCTGCTTAACTCCCCCCCCCTTTTTGTTTTGAGTAAAAATATCTGTTGAGAATTTTCTCAGTGGAACCTTCTACATTTTCCTGAAGGGGAATAAAGTCACAATAAAAGACAACGTCCATAACCTTTAAAATGAATGGGTACCAATATCTCATGGTCAGTGAAGGTAACTAATAGAACTTAGAAAATTATTATGGACATTTGATTTGAAACAGACCCTTAGAGCATCACTTATTGAGATGAATATGGTATTGGTTTTAAGACCAGGCTATCTTTAATTAGAAAATTTGATTTTTTAAAATCTTTGCCTAAAAGGAATAGTTGAAATAATTCATGTCCTCATGTAGAAAACAAACAGAATCTATTTGAAGTTTTATTTTTCTCCCTCTTAAAAACAGTCTGGTCATTCTTGATATTAGCTATAACATTCTTTTTTCAATTATTCCCACCAAGATCTACTAGATGCAATATAGCAAAGGGAAAACATGAGAATAATCTCAGGATATGAATACATAGAAAAATCTGAATCTTGAAGAAAATAGGGGAAACTGAAAATTTTAGTTATGATCTTAAATTACTGTGAAATAATACTATATTTTTTACTCTCCCCAAGTGTAAGATGATATAATCAAATCAATTGAGCCAAAGTGACTTTCAGTATCAAAATAATGCAGTGTGTCTCTAGAAAAGCAAGTTGTAGTTTATTTTTCCATATGCCTCATTAACATGCAATTGGCAGCTTCTTTTCTGGTATATTAACTTGGATGATGAAGTATTAAATAGAAAGAATAGAACCTAGAATAGAACTTTTGGAAGAGGTAGAGGTCAACAATTTGTTTTATCTGTGTAAAGAACTCCTGGTAAGGAAAGTCCTCCCAAGGGGAGCAAATGAACAACTGTTTTGTGATGTATTGTCTTAGACAATTGCACAGGGCACTGAGGAGTTAAGTGACTTTCCCAAGGTAACATAGCCAGTATGTGTGAGAAGTTGCATTTAATCCAAGTCTCCCTGATTGTGGCATTAGATTTCTATTCATTATACCATACTGTCTCATGGTATCTAAAAAAAGAATCTAAATTTGAGTTGGACCATCTTGAATCCAGAAGTGGTGAGAAATGAGGTGGAATAGGGGTTAAATGCACGAGCAAAAAATAAATATGCTTTTAATCTGGAACCATGGGAGGATAACCAGTAACTGTGATGACTGTGTATCTTTACTGATGAAAAATGACCAACTGGTGAGGAGCAAATGTACTGGCAGAAAACAGAAAGCAGACACATAATTCACAAACCAGACAGTGAGAGAGATGCTACTGAATAAGAATAAGCAAGAGAGAGGTTATGCGTGTGAATGAGAACAGAAGTGTGAAGGGACAGAAACTACAAGCCCTATGAAATGTGAGATGGTGTCCACATCTCTGCTGAATGTGGCTCATTTTAGCTACCAAAGGGTAATATAAAATGTACTTGTGAGTGTGTTGGGAGATAGGGTAGCAAATATTGGAATGAATTCCAAGAAAAATAAATAGAAGATGCAGCTACAAGCAATATGCAGTGGATAAAGCCCGAGGCCTGGAGGTAGGAAGCTGTTTTTGTTACTGATCAGTTCTGTCCGACTCTTGGGGTTTTCTTGGCAAGGATCCTGGAGTGGTTTGCCATTTCCTTCTCCAGCTCATTTTACAGATGAGGAAACCGAGACAGGGTTCAGTTACTTGCCCAGGGTCACACAGCTTGTAAGTGTCCAAGGTTGGATTTGAACTCAGGTTTTCCTGACTCCTGGTCTGGCAAGCTATCCACTGTGCCACCTAGCTGCCTAGGAGTCAGGAAGACTTGAGTTCAACTCTGGTCTCAGAAACTTCCTACCTGTGTGACCCTGGGTAAGTCTGTAAAGTGAGGTTAATAATAGCACCTACCCTAAAGGATAGTTCTGAGAATGAAATGAGGTCATAATTGTAAAGTGCCTAGGACATTGTAAATGTTATATAAATGTTAGTTATTATTATTAATCATCTAGGGCTCCTAGTTACCTCTAAGTCCAAGCTTCTTATACTAGTACTTGAGACCCTCTAGAAATACTTCACAAAGGGTATAACTGATTCATTCAGAAGTCAAATTCATTCATTCATTGATTCCTGGGTTCAGATTCCTGCCTCTGATATTAGTACTCTACATGCTAGGTCAAATCACCTGATGGTGTTCCTCTTCAGTTACCACATCTGTAAAATGGAGACTGTTGGGCGATATGGCCTGTGAGGTTCCTTCCAGCTCTCTCTCTCTCTCTCTCTTTAAATATATATATATATATATATATATATATGTATATATAGACACTGCTTTCATTCAGAGTGCCTCCTTAGCAGAAGGCACCACAGGGATAGGCACTGTGAAAGAAACAAAAGTGAGTAGGACATGGTTCCTGACCTCAAGTGATTTATAATCTTGGAGAAGAAATAAAACATGTACATAAATAATTGTAAGACAAAGTTGAATAATGCACTGAGAGATTCAAAGGGGGACTGGGTGTCAGAGGAGGGGAAAACTCACTCAGATGAGGGAAAGAGCAGTTCGTCAGATGAGGAACTGTGGAAGGGTTTCATGATAAAAGTGATGTTTAAACTGGATGCTGAAAGATAGTTGTCCCGTTAATAGAGAGGAGGAAGAGGAGGAAGACACATCAGCTGGAGGGAATGATATGAGCCTCAGCCCCAGTGATGCTGAAAACAGAAGATATGTTATAAGATGCACAAATGTTTAGTCTGGTTGAAGCAAAGAGTATATAATGGTGTGTAAAGGAAAATTAAGCTGGAAAGAAAAGTTGGAAACAGATGGTGGCAGTACCTATACAGGCCTAAGGAATCTCCATAGGAAGATATATTTTTATTTGCAAGGGACCTCAGTAGTCAGCTAGACCAATTCTCTTATTTTACAAATGAAGACACATGCTCAATGGGATGAAGTAATATAGACAAAGTCACCCAGGGCATAAAGATATCCACTGATTCTAGATTATCTCAATATATGAAATTCTCTTTTATTATCACTGATATAAGCCTGATGATTTAGTCTGATTGGTATTCCTAAATCAGAATTTTGCCTTCCTTGTGGATTCCCAAATGGCGTATCGTGACAATGAAAACAAAACAGAAAGGACTCATGGGAATGATATGATGTGCCTGAAGTTTTGGATATGGGCAATGCAAGAACTTATTTTGTTTGATTATGCATATTTGTTACAAGGGTCTTCATTTTTTTCAAGTGAGAGAAGAAATGAGAAAGCAGATAGATTTTTTTGTTAACTGAAAAAAATGAAAACAAAACAAAAACAAACAAAAATAAAATAGCCAATGGAGCAGCCATGTAATAGAAATGGAATGGGATAATTGAAAATCAGAGAAATATATTTAATGTTTTTTACCTGTAAGCTTTAAATCAGAAAGACAGTGGTACCAGAGTGGATAGGGTAATAGGCTAGGAGTCATGAAGATTTGGATTCACACCCTGTCTCTGACACAGAATGGCTGTGATACCTTGGATAAATCCCATAATACTAACAACAACAACAACAACAATGGTAATAATAATAATAACTAGTGTATATATTGTGCTTCAGGTTTTGCAATGTGTTTTAAATATATTTTTTTCATTTGATTTTTACAACATCCATATAAGGTAGATGCTATTATTATCAACATGTTATAGATAAGGAAACTGAGGTTGACAGAGGTTGATTAACTTTGCAAACCTTAAAACAACTTATAAATGTCAGCTGTTATTAGTTATGTTTTTAAGAATGGAAAAATAACCACAAAACCAATCTTCAAACAAATTGATGATATAATGTTTTTTCAACCAGACTCAAAATTTGACTGAAGACCTTCCAATCTCTACTGACAATATTTGTAAAGCACTTTACAGACCTTAAAGTACTATGTGAATATTGGCTATTATTATAAATGGCCACTTCTATATTATTAGTAGTAATGCTGATGAGAATGCTGATGAAATCTTGCTCTAGATTTCCTTTTTCTTTGACTTCTTTGGGATATAGACCTAGTCATGATATTGCTGGGTCAAAGTGTATCCATAATTTTATAACTCTTTGGGCATAGTTCCAAACTGCTCTCCAGTATGGTTGGATCCATTCACAACTCCTGTAATAATGCATCAGTGTCCCAATTTTTCTACATCAGTTGCAACATTTGTCATTCTCCTTTTCTGTCATAGCAACCAATCAGATAGGTGTGAGGTGGTACCTCAGAGTTGTTTTAATTTGCATTTTTCTAATCAATAGTAATTAGAGTTTTGTTTTTGAAAGTAAAATTTTCTATTCAACCCTGGTCTTTTCATCAGGAATGCTTGAAAGTCCTCTATTTCATTGAATAGCTGTTTATTTTCCCCTTAATGATTACATTCAGTTTTTCTGTGTTTTTTTTCCTTGATGCTACAGTTATTCTTGGTTGTAATCCTAGCTCCTTTGCCCTTTGGGATATCATCTTCCAAGGCCTCTGATATTTTAATGTAGAAGCTGCTAAATTTTTGTGGATCCATGCTATTTGGATTATTTCTTTTTGGCTTCTTCCAATATTAGCTTCTTGAACTTGTAGTCATGGAATTTGGCTGTAATATTTCCAGAAGTTTTCATTTTGGGCTCTCTTTCAGGAAATGAACAGTAGATTATTTCAATTTCTGTTTTACCTTCTGGTTCTAGGATATCAGGGCAGTTTCCTTGATAATTTCTTGAAATACAATGTCTAGGGTCTTTTTTTTGATCAAGGTTTTCATGTAGTCCAATAATTCTTAAATTATTTCTCACTGATCTGTTTTCCAGGTCACTTAATTTTCTGATGAGATATTTCACATATTCTTCTATTTTTCATTCTTTTGATTTTGTTTTATTGTTTCCTGATGTCTCAGGAAGTTATTAGTTCTGGTTGCCCAATTCTGATTTTTAAGGAATTATTTTCTTCAGTGATATATTGTACTTTTTCCATTTGATCAATTCTACTTTTTAAGGAATTTTTCTTTTCAGTGGATTTTTGTGCCTTTTTTACCATTTGGTGAATTTTGTTTTTGAAGATGTTATTTTCTTCAGTATTTTTGCACCTCTTTTACCAAGCTGTTGACTCTTTTTTAAAAACTTAATGTTTTCCCACTGGCATATTAAAAAAAATTTGATATGAATTTTTTTTTTAAATTTTGAGTTCCAAAGTCTCTCCCTCCTTCTCCTCCCTCATGCTTGAGATGGTAAGCAAATTGATATAGGTATACCTGTGTTATGCAAAATGTATTTCCATATTACTCATGTTGTAAAAGAAAACACAACAAAAATGTGCAAAACCTTTAAAATTTTATATAATCAAAATTATCCATTTTACATTTCATAATACTCCCTATCTTTTATTCATAGACCTTACAGGTAAACTATTACATGTTCCCCTATTTTGTCCATGGTATCACCCTTTATGTCTAAATCATATACCCATTTTTACCTTATCTTGATATACGGTGTGAGATGTTGGTTTATTCCTAGTTTGTGTCAAACTGTTTTCCAGTTTTCCTAGAAGTTTTTGTCAAATAGTAAGTTCTTATCTCAAAAGCTTAGATCTTATGGTTTATCAAATAGTAGATTACTATGGCCATTTACTACTGTGTATTATGTACCTAATCTGTCCCACTGATCCACTACTCTATTTCTTGACTAATATCAGATTGTTTTGATGATTACCACTTTAGAATATAGTTTCAGATCTGGTACTGCTAATCTACCTTCCTTCACATTTTTTCCCCATTAATTCCCTTGATATTCTTGACCTTTTGCTCTTCCAGATGAATTTTGTTATTATTTTTTTTCTAGCTCTACAAAATAAGTTTTAATAGTTTAATTGGTGTGACACTGAATAAGTAAATTAATTTAGATATAATTGTCATTTTTATCATATTGACTTGGACTACCTATGAACAATTAATATTTTCCCCAATTGTTTAGAGCTGACTTTGTGTGAAAAGTGTTTTGTAATTGTATTCATATAGTTCCTGGATTTGTCTTGGCAGGTAGACTCCCAAGTGTTTTATATTGTCTATTGCTATTTTAAATGGAATTTCTCTGTCTTTTGCTGCTGGACTTTGTTGGTGCTTTTTAGAAATACTTGTTATTTATGGGGGTGTATTTTATATCCTGCAACTTTGCTAAAGTTGCTAATTATTTCAGTTGACTTTTTAGGTGATTCACTGGGATTCTCTAAATATCATCTGTAAAGAGTGCTTATTGCTTATTCTAATTCCTTCAATTTCTTTTTCTTGTCTTATGGCTATCGCTAAAATTTCTAGTACAATATTGAATAATAGTGGTGATAATGAGCATCCTTGTTTCACCCCTAATCTTATTGGCAATGCTTCTAGCCTATCCCTATTACAGATAATGCCTGCTGATAGTTTTACATAGGTACTACTTATCATTTTAAGATAAGCTCCATTTATTCCTATATTCTCTAATGTTTTTAATAGGAAAGGGTATTGTATTTTGTCAAAAAACTTTTCTTCATCTATTGAAATAGTCATATGCTTTCTGTTGGTTTTGTTATTGATGTGGTCAATTATACTGAGAGTTTTCCTAATAATTAAACCAGCCCTGCATTCCTGGCATAAATCCCACCTGGTCATAATATATGATGCTTGTGATACATTGCTCCAGTCTCCTTACTTGTATTTTATTAATTTTTTTTTGTGTCACTATTCATAAGGGAAATTGTTTATAGTTTTCTTTCTCTGTTTTCACTCTTCCTGATTTAGATATTACCATCATACTTGTGTGTTGACTCTCTTTTCATAATTTTTTGTATCACTCTCATTTCTTTTCCCAATTTTTCTTTTACTTCTCTTATTTGATTTTCAAAATAATTTCTGAGTTTTTCTAGGAATTCCTTTTTGGGGGTGGGTAGGGTGGGGGTGTTGTAACCAACTGACTTTTTTTTTGAAGCTTTGCATTTGGATGTTTTGACTTTGTTGTCTTCATTTGAGTTTGTGTCTTGATCTTCTGTTACTTTAGTGGCTTTTTCAGGTTCTTTTATTGTTGTTTGCTCATTTTCCCAGTCTATTTCTTAACTTTTAACTTTATGTTAAAGTTGAACTGTACTCCTAGTGTAGAGGGGGCACTGTACTAAGTTTCAGGTTTCACTGTACTAAGGTTCAGTTTTCATGCCACTGTTTCAGAACAAGTTTTGGGAGTTTGTAATTTTTTGGTTCTTCCAAAGTGGTATAATTGAAGGAGAGGTATGGTCACTGCTGTCTTAGCCTGTATTCTGGTCTGTAGGCAACTATAAGCACTCTTCTCTGCTCTGGAACTGTGACCAGGGCCCCTGTTCTCCTGTGGTCACAAGTGTTATTGTTCCTTTTGTCCCTTAAAATGTGACTCAGGCCCCTGCTTTCCTGCTCTTGCAAATTGTAGTGCTCCTTTCTGCCTTGGACCCAAGACCTAGGCCCCTGTTTCCTTGTGAATAACCACAAATATAGTTCACCCTGGAACAAGCACCCTTGCTCCCCTATGGCTGCAAGCACCAGTGTTACTCTTTATCCTGAGACTATGACCAGTATAGTCTATATAGTCAATGCAAGAAGGTTCTACACCCAGTGCCAGCAAAGGGTTCCTTGTAATCTCCTTCTGACCAGTTGTCTTATCCCCTTACCATCATTAGACTGAGAGCTTTCAAAGCTGCTGCTGCCTCTGATGAAGCCCCACTCCAAGGCCCACTAATGTCTTGCCAGGGCATGACCTGAGATGTACTGCACTGTAAGCCTTCACTCTGGAATTTGACTTGAGACATTATTTGAAAGATGTTTGAAGGGGAATTTGGAAGAGTTCAGGCGAGTTTCTGCCTTTACTTCACCATTTTGGCTCTCCCTCAAGATGAAAATTTAGTTGCTAATGACAACCTAGGGTGGGGATCATTTGCAAAAAGGACTCAGAATCAGAACTTATAAAGTTATGAGAGGCAAAAGTACAGATTTCAGAACTATATTAAAGAGAGTCATCCCTCTTTCTTTATTATCACTTGTTACTGTGTTGCATGAATGCATACTGTGAGCCTGGAGTATTCTCTACTCCTACCTGATGCTGAAAGAAAGAAGGAATAGAGAGACTATTTATTCTCCCAATAATGATTTTCTTCTAAGAAGAGAACTGAAAACAAGAAGTTATTTCTCTGTATTTTCATCTATTGTTTCTGATAATTAGAGAAAGAAGAATCCTGCAAAGGAGCAAAGTTTGACAGGTTTCAGTCAACTTTTGTATAAAGGTAATTACCTTTTTCCTAGAAGAGCATAGTCTTACTTCAGCTGACAGCATCAGTGAAACCGAAATTGGAAGTGGTCTTCTACAGCTGCTTTTGAGGAGTATGTGCAGCTCAGTGGAGGAGCAGCTTTGAAGGAGAAAATCAGAGTAGTTACTCAGTGTGTTGACTAGATTAGATGAAACAGCATATCCTATGATGTTTTAGTCAAGCCCTTCATGGATTAACTCAGTTTAGCTGTGGAAATATCTAATTAACAAAGAAAATATGTTCATCAGGGGGCTTTTGTTGACAGTTTTTGAGACAGAAGGAGCACACTCAAATTTACGATTCCAGAGCTATGAGTTATCTACCCTGAGACCATGGGTTTTCCTCATTCATGTGCTTCCCTTTAAGTTTTCTCTAAGTATGGACTCTTACCTCTGCATACTAAGTGCATTTGTGGGAATGTGGTCCTCATCAATATATAAAATTAGTTATATTATTCCTTGTTATATTACTATTGTTTTCACTTTATTGTTAAATACATGGTTGTCTACTGTGTCACCATTCGAATGACTGGGATTATATAAACTAAAACACATCAGTGGGAATTTGAGAACTAGATTGTTGAGTAAGGTAATTTATTTCCCCCCCACAACAGGGTTGCCCATGGATGTTTGACATAGTTTGAATGTTGTCTAATGGTTTCAATCTTTCTTTAGGTAAACACCTGCCAGTGTGAACATAGGTTTGAGTAAATGAGCTAGTCTAGAGAGTAAATGTGGGGGCCTATGCCATAGGAACACGTTATCCACGGTTCACAAAGGCAAAATAATTTACCCAAATGTCATAATAATAATAGTAGCTATTATTAGAAATTATTATGATAATTTATAAAAATTATAAATTATTATAATAAAATTATATAAATTATTATAATAAAACATTCCCTCCTAAGTATGGGACACACTTTCCTACCACAGGTTCATATAATGTCAGTGGGAATGCTCAAAGTTAGAGTACACTGATGGTGAGACATACACATAGAGAATGTATGGTGAAGACAACTCATACCTCTGACATTGAACAGCCCCAATGTCTTTCTTTCCTTGTATAGTTCTTACACTACTCCCTGATGGCTGTGACATCTCTGTTGATTAAGCCTCTCAGTTGTGCTCTCAGGTTCTGCTCCTCTCTGAAGCTTGACTCAGTTTCCAGGGTGAGTCCATAATTGCTTTAAGAGTGACATCAAGGCCTAGAAATTTAGCTTTGTAAAGGTGATCAGGGGTACAGCCTATATCCCATCAGTTCAATATTGAATTGCCCTTCTAATTCCATCAGAGAGAGTTTCATGCATTTCATAAAGAGGTAGCAAATTGTTAATATCTTGTTATCATATTAATACATCATCATCTATCCTTTAATTTCTGTGATTATCTCTATACTTAGTTTAGCATATTGTTTTCTGTGATTTGTCCTCAGAATGTCTATCCATCATTTACAATCCCTAAATCCTAAATTCTGGATTTCTTTCTAGTTATATAGGGGAGACTCAAGCATTATTCTTTTGAGTACCTCCCTCAGCACCATGTATTAAAGAGTCTCAATAAAAATTCATGTGGTACATTTCTCAAACCATCTGGAAATTAACATTCTTCCAAGAAGGTTCAGGTGTACCATTATTGAAGACCTAAGGATTATGATTACCTCCAAATACATGGCTAGACCTAATAGAATTGCATGCCATAACCAAATGTATAGATGCATGCAGAAATGCTGTATGTTTACTTGCTATAATAGCATATGTATACTATGTACTAGAATGCCATGGAATAGTATGAATACATATTTCAATATCAGTCATAGAAGTATATACCAGCAATATATGTCAAAGTATATGACCAACATGGACACAGACACTTCATTCACATTAGTAAAACATGAATCCATAGCAAATCAAACAGTATGTAAATAAATGTCCTTCAGTGAATTTCATCTGACTATTTGAATAACCATCTCTGATTTTTCTTGAATCATCCTAATTAAGTCTGTTCCCTGGCTAAAAAATCTTCGCAGTCATACATCAATGACTATTTGACTCTGCATCTATGTACTATAGAATTTGTGTCTCTGATCATCTCTGGATGTGTCTCAGTTATGCCCCTCTCTAGGCAAGTATCTTTGCTATGAAACACCATGGTGGAAGAGAAAGAAATAACCTTTCTTCCATTCTGTGAAAAAGGTGAAGAGCTAGTTTGGGTCTGGATTAACCAGAGCTAGCATGCTAGCTTTTAAGGATCACCATTGGATCTGGTCAATCTCTGCCCAACTAGTAGTTAAGTTTGTCTTCCAGTTCAATTAGAAGTTATTCATAATTCCTAAAGAAAGAACAGGGCATGAATATGTCTTTTTAGTTGGTTTAATATTTCATTTTTTTTCACCTTTATGCGATTACTACAAAAAGAATCCTATTTCATAGGAGAGAGAATATAACAGAAAGGCATATTTAAAATGCTACTACAATGAAATAATACATTTTTATATGTATTATAGAATATGATATAATGAGTACCATAAGAGAGGGACAAATGAGGTCCTATGGGTCTTCAGAGGAGTGAGTGAGATAGGGATCAGGGAAGACATCTTGGAGGAGGTAGCATTTTAAGCTGAATTTAAAGGATGGGCAGAATTTTGACAGGCAAAAATGTGTCTGGGGAGAGAGTAGAGGGCATTTCAGTTAGAGGGAAAGGAGTAAGCAAAAGTATAGTTAATTGAAGGCATGGAGTTTATTGGAAAACAGCAAATAGTCCAAGTTGATTTAAGCATAGGACCAGTAATGGAAAACATTTGGGTCAAGGCATGGAAAGCCTTGAATTCATTCATTCATTCATGCATACATGCATTCATTCAATAAATGTTTATTAAGCACATACATAAAATTAATGCTTAAATCAAAATCAGTACAATTATTATTTTAGATGACAGTGTTCCCTGATTGGCACAGTTCTACCTAGTCTCTTCTGATTTTTACTGCTTTCTGCAATGGAAATTTTAAGTACCATTTCCCACCAGGGACTATAGCATCATTATAAGTAACATGTCAATTTTAAGCAATCAGTTTCTCTGAGACATGGAATAAAGAGAAATATGGGGAAAAGAAACTATGTAGCATATTCTGCTTTCAAAGGGATGTATTTTTAAAGATACTGGGAAGTAGAAAATCACTGAGTTATTGTTCTTGACACAAAATTTTAATGATAGTTGTCTCCTTTTTCTACAGAATTCTCCCTTTTCCAATGTCATTTCAAGACCTCTGTTCTATCCTCTAGGAAGACTATTAGGTCCTAGGAGTCTGTAGCAATGGCCAATCTCCCTTTAAATCTTTGCCAGGGGCTCAGCACTGTACATCGGGGATAATTAAGACAACCTGATGTGAAGGTTTGTGAAGGAAATGTGAAGGTAGCAGGAAGGCAGAGGTGGCTCAAGGGCCAGATCATCAGTAGGGAGTGAGAACAACTTGATTATTTGAATCTTACATTCTAAAACTTCAGATCAGTAGTATTCTCTACGAAGAAACATGTTCCCTCATTGAGCTTTTGAATCGTATTGATGACCTACCTCTTTCCAGCTTTTATGAGTCCATAAGTCTGTGAGTTCTATGACTTGCTATGAATCTTTCTCTATTAGAGATATATTCATATTATATGAGGAAAAAAGTCCTTACCAAAATCATTATGCTTTCTTATTCTGTTGTTATCTTCTGGCCAGGCCTAAAACTGATAATATAATTAAGTGTCTTTATAATACATTTCTACAGATTAGATTTTTTGAATGTCAAAGAATAAAATTTGCATGCAGTGATAATTTTAATTTATGTAGTACCTTCTAGAAACCCTGAACTTTATTTTAGAGATGAGGAATTTATAACTACAATGTTCATTTATTCTTCATTCATTCATTTGTTGAATAAATTTATTTAGAGCCTACTGTGTGCTTAACACAATGCTAGGTTCTGAGAAGCATATAAAGATAAAAGAGATCTGGTCTTGATTCAGTTTGGGGTGCTGGGAACCCCTAAATCCAAGTGTATAGGGTAGATCTACCTGGAAAGAATTTGACCACCCAACTCTTCCAGTCAAAGTAGCCAGTGAGTTTATTGTGATGCCAATAGAAGCAGGTGAGATTCTAAGAATCTGCACAATTTAATGAGGGTAGGATTGGTACTTTTATACAAAAAAAAAAGACTGTGAGAAAATTTGAATGGGATTAAGGAGTAGTAAATAGCCTGAGGTGGTCCTGAGGTAACAGAATAGGGGTCTAGATGGGATTAAGGAGTGTCAAGTAAACTAATTAAGTAATCTAGGTGGGTTGGGGTGGGCCAGATGCCTTAGGCTAAGGCACCAGTGATCTGGGCTACTGAAATGTATGAGAAAATTCAGGACTGGATTGCTTTTAAAGACCTGGTCTTTTCCATGGGGTTCAGGTCCCATGACTCCATCAGTCCTTGCCCTCAAAGATCATATAGTTTGCGAAATAAGAGAAATGTGCTGATAATATCACATAAAATAACATATGTGGAATTATATAATCCATGAGAGATATGAGCATACTCACAAGTGTTGAGAGGAGAGAATATTTTTGTTTGGAGGATCAAGGAGTGCTTCATGAAAGATCTGGTACTTGAAACATGAGGAGGTGGGCCAAACACAAGGGTGTGGCCAATGAAATGAGGATGCCAGACAGGTGGGAACTATCAGGGTAGTCCCTTTATTTGTCCTGGGGCATGGTTTTTATAACAGAGGCTTTTGCATATGGTTTTCTCATGGAAAAATTGATTAACCAGCTTGTACTTAATTACTGGTGGCTGTGCAATCTTTCGGGGTCACTTCTCGGTAATCATACCCTGTTTTCTTGCTAGCCATGGAAAGATGGTGAGCCACCACCCTGAGCCATAATTAATCCACATAGGGAGCAGGATCCAGGGGAATCCTGGTCTAGACTCCACTCCAATCCCTGGTCTAGAACTGGCTCATATGGCCCTCAACAGAAATGGGCCTTGAGGGATGGATGAGAGGAAAGGGCATTTTGACTTTAGAGAATGGTGTTGAAGAGGGTCACCATAAAATGATGAGATATAGGGCTAGGGGTGCTCAAGACCCCAAAATACCAACATGCTGGGTCCTGCTGAATGAATTTGACTCAAGCCTTCTCTCAGCCAAAGAAAAGCAAAGTTTATTAAAAGTTCGCCATATTGGGTAGACTCTTTAAGGAGACTTGGTATCTGTAAGGCTCTCTCACACCACATGGAGACAAGATGGGGTCTTATATACAGAAAGGTTGTGGGAGGAATCTAGGGGTGGTCTAGAGGAGGAGTTTGGGGAGGGTCTTCAGGAGGAGTTAATGAGGTCAGACTCCAGTAAATGAGTGACTAAGGGTAGGAAGTTGCTGGACAAAGGAGGGCTAGGCTAGTGACTGAGGTTTGGGCCCAGTCACAGTGAAAGGCTTATGGCCTCAGGCAAATGCCTCATCAAATGGGAAGATTCAACAGTTTTATAGTGAATCTTATGTAATAGTGACATTTACTTGATATTACTTCCAACCTTTTTGATAGAGAGCCTTCAGGGCAGTACTTTACTAGATGAAATCTATCTATCTATCTATCTATCTATCTATCTATCTATCTATCTATCTATCTATCTATCTATGTCTTTCTATCATCTAGCTATCTGGTTATTATTTGTCTATCTATCATCTCTATCTATATATAATTTATTTATGCCTAATCTATAGTTATCTATCTATATTGACTTCTAATTTGTCTACATAGGTATCTAATCCACCTCTCTCTATGTTTGTATCTATATATAATCTATGTCTCTGATCTTTCTCATCTCTCTGTTTGAAGGAGAAGCAATGTAGAATACTCAATAGAGTAGGGGATTTAGAATCAAGAATATCTGGGTTTGAATCCCTTTTCAGATACTGACTGTGTGACCCTGGGCAGTCTTCAATCTTCCTTATCCTTATCTTCTGTAAGTAGTGATACTTTCCAGAGATGCAAGAATTAAATGAGATTATGTAAAGTGCTCTGGCAACCTTAAACCACTCTACAACTCTTAATCATTTATTATCAACAGACATACACTTTTTTGGTCTTCTAAAAATTTTTTTTCTTTTTTCCTTGGAACTTAAACACAAAGTTAGAAAGGAAAAAAAAGCATGTCATGTGCATAGCAGAACATAAAAAAGGATTTTAAATATATAATAATAAATTTTCATTTCAAGAAAGCCTGTAGGATAAATAATACTTGTGTTGAGAATTGTCCATCTTTGCTTCCTTGTGAGTTTTTTTTTGCTCTCTGCTGTGTACTTTTTTTACTTTGTTCTTTTTTTTTATCCTGCCCCCACCCCTACCCCCCCAGAAGGCTACAATAAAGTTTAGATGTTTCTCTATAGCAACAGACATAAGCTTTGTGAGATCTAGTATTCTCTGTATTTTTCAGACATTTGTGTGACACAGATATTATCTACTGTGTGATATGGCTTGCAAAAGCCTGACTGCTCCCTATGAATCCCTTTCTCCAAGATGCCCTTTGAACCAGAATTTTCAAGGGACTTTTTGCTTGTTACTTCCTAGAACTATTCTGGATCATTTCTCACTGAGGGCCTGAATGAATGAAGGAGCTGATGAGAGACAAGAAAACATTTTCTAGTTTTCTATTTCCCAGAAGGAAAGGGTGATGAGGATGATGATAACTAACATTTATATAGTGCTTACTCTGTGCCAGGCAATGGGCTTAGTGCTTTATGATTATCTCTGTTTTTTTTTTTTTTTGCTTTCTGGAGGGCAATTGGGGTTAAGTAACTTGCCCAAGGTCACATGGCTAGGTTTGTGTGTGTGTGTGTGTGTGTGTGTGTGTGTGTGTGTTAAGTGTCTGAGACCGGATCCAAACTCAGGTCCTCCTCACTCCGGGGCTGGCACTCTACTCACTTTGCCACCTAGCTGCCCCTAATGATTATCTCTTTTGATCCTTACAATACCCCTGGAAGGTAGGTACTATTAATGTCCCATTTTACTGTTGAGGAAATGAAGGCAAACAGAGGTTAAGCAACTTTTCCAGGATCACAGAGCTTAGGGAGTGTTCAAGGCTAGATTTGAACTCTGGTCTTTCTAACTCCAGGCCCTGTGCTCTCTACACTGTGTGATAGTCATTGCCAGTCCAAACCTCTCCTGGTGAATACAATTGGCCTCTGGTGACCCCTGCTTTCTTAGTACTAGACAACTCACAAACAGTCCAGGTCAGTCTACACGGACAACAAAGGGTTTGCTGGCTTTTCAGTAGGCAAGATTAAGTCCCTAAAGCCTTTTTCATATTTGTCTCCAAAGACTTTGTAGGTTTTAAGACTATCTTGCTTTTCTTGCCTTTTTATCTCTAGTTCTTTATATTCACACTATTATTATCTAGGGCATTTTCAACCCTGCCTGTCCCTGGGGTTCACAACTTGGGAGTTAACCTTAATTTCATACCATCTCTCACTGCCTATATCCAATCTGTTGCCAGGATCTGTCAATTTCACCTTTGAAATATCTCTCAAATATGCCCACTTCTCTTCTCATACACTGCCATTACTACAATGTGGGCCCTCGATCACCTCACCTTTGGACTATTGCAATAGCCTGACTGTGATCCTGCCTGCCTCAAGTTTCTTTCAGCTCCAGGCCATCCTTCATTCAGCTGCTGAAATGATGTCACTCCCCATACATCTGTATACTCAGTAAACTCCAGTAGCTCTCTATAGCTTCCAGGATCAAATACAATCTTGTTTGGCATTCAGAGCCACTCATAACCTACTCTCCTCTTCACACACCCCCTTTTCAAGTCTTCCAACTTGAAGTTTCCTGGCTAGATTTCTTTCTCAAAGACCAAGCCTTAAACCCAATTTACTCTGGATCATATGTATTGAACAATAGGTCACTGCCCAAGCACCACTTAATGGTTATTTTTTTGGGCCCTCCAGGCTCGGAGTGAATGAAAATAGTAATTATTACTCTTTTGGCCAGCAACCCTGAGGGTCTTCCCCTCCGAAAATGATTTTTTTTTTTAAATTAAAGGGGCCATTCCTTGACTCACTTTTTTTTTTTTAAAGCAATCAGGGTTAAATAACTTGCTCAAGGTTACGTGGCCAGGTGTTTCTGAGTGGGTGCTAAGTATCTGAGCCCTGATTTGATCTCCAGGTCATCCCGACACTGGAGCCAGTGCTCTTTACTTGCTGTGCCACCTGGCTGCCCCTCTTGACTCACTTTTTAAAGAGACCCATTCACTAAATGAGCATTGCCTCACTCAAAGTGAGAACCTGAAAAGACCTTAGCTTAAAAGGTCCAGGGTCTCCCATTTCATCCAGGGACATCTCCAGTAGCTTTGAAAAGATATCTGGCCACAGGACTGGATGGCTCTGAAGGAGAAAGTGAGGCTGGTGACCTTCACAGCCCTCCCTCACTCAAATAAAAGTCAATTGTAAGGCATGTCATCATCTCCCTGAGGTTTTGGTCCTCTCTGAGAGCAAAGGATAAAACTGCAACCATAGCAACCACAATACTTTATAATATTTGATCCAATGGCTCTTTGATCCAGAGTAAATAAGACACTCTATCTGTCCCTTCTAGACATTTTCTCTATCCCCCATGCCTAGAATGTTCTTTTCCCTCATTTCCACTTTCTGGATTCCCTGGCTTTCTTCAAATCCCCTAAAATCTCACTTTCTACAGGAAGCTGTTCCCAGTCCCCCTAACTCTAGTGCCTCCCTTTTGTTATTCCAAGTGTTTCCTGTGTGTATCTTGTTTGCGCAGCATGTGCTCCTTTGCTTGTTGTCTCCCGTGTTAGATTTTGAGCTCTTTGAAGACAAGGACTTTCTTCTGCCTTTCTTTGTATCCCCGGTGCTTAGCAAAGTGTCTGGTGCATAGTAGGTGCCTAATCAATGCTTAATGACTGACTGACGAGTGAGGTCATTTAATGATTTGCAAATATTGATGTAATTCTTACCAACCCATAACAATAACCACCAAATCCCAGAATTGTTCTCAAATCTGTAAGATGTTTTGGATGTGGTTGCTTATCCTTTGTTGGGATGTAAAATAACCAATATAGGGTATGTGTATGTCCACATGGGTTGTCTGAGAAAAGATCTTGGGTTAGTAGGAATAAATATATAGTGAAACTTGCCTACTCTTCTCTAAGGCAGATTTTAATTCCTGCCTAGAGGGGAGCCAGAGATGGTACCACATTAAAATTATATCTATTTATCTTCCTAAATATTGTTATAGTAGGGAAAATGCTTTTTTCTTTTTAGGTTTAATCTGAGTTCCTGGTTACTATCCCTTAAAGAGGAAGAAATACCTTGAACTTATGTTGGCAGGTTTGGTTCCTTTCCAGAAGATGCTATTTATACCAATAGTAAATAAATCCATTTATCCAATCAGACAAGTAATGCAGATAAGAATATAGCAGCATATATACAAAGTGAATGTGTTTTTCCCTGGGAAATCTCAGATCAACCAAAAGAAAGGGCCATTGGTCTCACTCAAGAGGAAATTCCCTGAAATCCCTAGGAAGGCCAACTGGAAAAAAGATGCCTTTTTCTCTCTGGTTGGGTCTCAGACTATGTGTGTCCTTTCAAAAGGGAATGCTAAAAGTTTTTTCTTCTTTTAACAATCTCAAACAGGAACCCTTTTGAGTAACTATTCTATCAATTTGGAAATGTACCTAGGCAGCAACAAACAAAACACCCCTTAGCAATCTTCAATGTGTTTGTAGATTTTTTTCATAAAACTTTAGAAAGTAGGTATAAGGATCAGTAGATGTTGCCTTCATATTTGCCTTTTAAAATATTAGTATTATTCAAGTTATTTTCTATACCTTTGGTATTCTCTCCTTCTGGCATCTTAATAATCACTTCTCTCAAAATTATGTTACTTCCAGCATGGTCCTCTGTTGTGTACATTTGGTTTAGTCTAGCAATTTTCCCCATCCTGTTCTCTTCATAATAGGACTTCACAGTTTAGGGTATGTGATATGAGTGGCAAGAAGTGAAAAATGACCATGGGGTCCTGACTGGGGAAAAGCCATAATTCACAGTAAGAAGTGAAAAGCCATTAACTTGAATTCTATGAAAGGTGAAAGCTCGGACATGGTGACCTATTAAAAAAATCATAACTTAGATACTGAATTGTAACTTAGATACTGAGTCATAATTTAGAGACTGTGACCAGCACATGACAGGTACATGACCAATACCCAGCCTTGAGTGCCTGGGAATTACCAAACCGTACTGGGTAAATGCCTGGATGTCTGGGAACTGGATTCAGTTTTAAGTACTTACAAACTAAAATATTAACCAAAATATTAACTAAGCAGAAGAACCCAAAATATCTAGCAATCCATGGTGAAATGTCCAATGGCTCCTCCTCCCTTTGTCTGATTTCTGTAATTACCACAGGGATTTTTGGGGGTCTTTGCTGTAATCCACTGAATCATCTGGCAGCCATCCCAGGTTGCCCCTGTTTTTAAGTATTTATAGTGATTGATTAAACTCCAAAATCAATCTGCAGCTTCTTAGCCTCTTCTTTTTGTATCAAACTCAACCCATGGTTGGGAGAGGTACAGGGTTTCCCAGCCAGGGGAATTCCAGACCTTAAAATGACTCTCATGCTTTGATGACTGGGAGAATGGTAGTGTTTTTTATGGAAAGGAAAATTATCAAGAGAGATTCACAGGGAAGATCATGGGTTTGGTTTGGAATGAGTTGAGAATGAAGCAGGTGGGACATAGTTAAGATGATATGTTTTTTTTTTTTCCAGTTGTGTCTGACTCTTCATGACCCCATTTGGGTTTTTCTTGGCAAAGATACTAGAGTGATTTGCCATTTCCTTCTTTAGTTCATTTTACAGGTAAGGAAATCAAGGCAAAAAACTGGGTTAAGTGACTTACCCAAGGTTACACTGCTAGTAAGTTTCTGAGGCTAGACTTTAATTTATGAAGATGAGTCTTCCTGACTCTAGGCCTGGCTCTTTAATTCACTGCACCACCTAGCTGCCCTAGAGAGATGATAAGTAGGCATATGAAAATGGGAGAACAGGACTTGTTATGCCAGTAATTGAGATACAGTCATATAGAGAAATTATAATAGAATTATAAAATGGCTGAGGTTCTCAAAAGAGAGGGTGGAGAGAGAGAGAGAGACAGAGAGAGAGACAGAGACAGAGAGAGACAGAGAGAGAGAGACAGAGAAACAGAGAGACAGAGAGAGAGAGAGACAGAGACAGACAGACAGACAGAGAAGAAAAGGGTCCAGGAAAGAATTTAGAGGATGCCTATACTTCAGTGGATGAGAAGGCTAAAAATCAGTGGGGGGAAAACTACATATTATCTTAGCTTTATTCTAGAAATCTTTGTTGCAAAGGATTTTTATTAGAAATGGCTGTGGAGTTTTTTTTTTTTAAGTTATTTTCTTAACTACTTTCCTATTTCAATCCTAGGTATAGAATAACTAATACCATGTTTATCTGCTACCCAAAGTAAAAGTAGTTTCTATCTTTGTGGAAAAAAGTTCCTTTTTAGAATAAGTTCAGCACCATAGACTTTAGCTATTTAATTTTTTTTTAAGAATTTTTATTGATACCTTGTGTTTTTACATTACCTATGTTTCCTGGTTGCCAGTTCTTATAACAAAGAATAAAAGACTAAAAGCAACAGAACTAACCAATTTATCAACCAGATGGCACATTATATTCAGAGTTCCATACTCATAGTGTCATTCAATAAGGAAGGGAGAGGGATACCTTCTGATATTATGGTAGCAAGCTTGGTTGTTATAATGTTGTATCACTGAATTTAATTTATTTTCTTGTTCTTTCTGTTTACATAGTTATAGGAAATGGGCATATTGTATTCCTGGTTCTGCTTTCCATCAGTTCATCCATGCTTCTCTATATTCATATTGTTCATTGTTTCTTACAATACAGAAATATTTTATTTTATTTATGTCTCATAATTTGTTGAACTGTTTCTCAGTTTATGGCTATCTGTTGTATTTATCATAAAAAATTGTTCAGTGATTTAGTCATGTCTGAATCTTTGCAACCCATTTAGGATTTTCTTAGCAAAGATATTGGAGTGGTTTACCATTTCCTTCTCCTCATTTTACAGAGGAGGAAACTGAGGTAAATAGAGTTAAGTGACTTTCCCAGGAGTCTCACAGCTAGTAAGTGCCTGAGGCCAGATTTGAACTCAGGAAGATAAATCTTTCTGACTCTAGGACCAGTACTTTCTCACTGTGCCACCTAGCTGCCCCATTATAAACAATACTACTATAAAAATTTCATCTATATTAAACCTTTCATTTCATCCTTGACCTCCTTGGTCAAAGATATTTATGGTCAAGGTCATTTATGGAGAAGATTGCTTCATGAAAGGGAAGTTTTCCACTTTTTCTCCTCAGCTTATGTTATATTTGGTTGGTCAATGAAATCATTTTATATTACACTGGTCAGGCTTTGCAGAAACATAAGAAAAGGTCACTTTCTAAGAAAGAGTTTCAATATGGATATTGAACTAGCAGTGAATTCTTTAGGTCAAAGGGTATAGATATTTTATTGATTTTTTTAGTAAAATCCCCAATTCTTTTCCAGAATAATTGGATCAATTAGTGGCAACAACAACAATCTTCAGCTACCAATTATAAACAGCTAAATTCCAACAATGAGAAAAATGTCTGAGATGGGAAATGGTAAAAGCATTGTTTTACTTTTTTAACAGGCTATTTGCAAAGCATGAGTTCAGATACCCTATCTCCAGTTTTCTACTTATTCTTCCAAGGCAGGAGGAAAAAGCCATTTAAAGTGGTAAACCTGACTTTCACAATGGAAACTGCTGTTAACTGTTCATATTTTATATAATACTTCTACATTAAGATTTCATCTGCTAATCATAAATATCTTTAAAAGATAACTGACAGCATAATGCATTAGAGTTTGCAAAGCACTTTACATACATTATCTCATTTGAACTTCATATCAACCTTGTGAAATTGGTGTATGTGTTGGCTTTCAGTATTTGCTCTGGCAGTTCATATCCAAAAAGTAGCTTTCATATACCTAAAGGGAGTATTAATGCAGAATGATAGTGAAAGAAAAAAAAAGTTTTAATTATTTTTTGACATAATTTGAATGGTGGTGGAGGACCCAGTACAAAATAAATTACTTCATTTATAATCAGAGATATCATGATATAAAGACACTGGGCCTGGAGTCGAAGGTTTGGGTTCAAATTTACCTTTGTGACACTAAGTGAAGCTTTTCAATCTCCCAGGACTCCAGTTTTCTCATCTGAAAAACGAGGGAGTTGAATTTGGTGCCTCTAAGACCTCTTCTAGCTCTAAAAATCTGTTATTTGAAAAATGCTAAAATTATTGGTATTATTTAAGTATTTACTGTTGATGTTTACATTTCTTTAAAGTATTGATCATTGAACTAAATGGAATTCAGACATTATCCATAATATACTGATTCAATGTATTTATGGTGAAGATTGCTTCAGAAAAAGGAAGCTTTTCCAGTCTCTGTCCTCAGCTTATGTTGTACTTGGTTGGCCAGTGAAATCACATTTTATGTTACACTGGTCAGGCTTTGCAGAAACATAAGAAGAGGCCGCTTCCTAAGATAGAATTTCAATATGGATTTCAAGTGAGACGCCACAGAGCTATCACCAACAGAAATCTCCGAGGCACTTTTCATTATGTCAGAGTGTAACAGTCATAGTAATTGAATCTTTATCCTGAACAAAGATGAGATGGCTTCCTATCCAGGGATGGAGCACTGGAAAGCATGTCATGGGTCAGCACAAGCAGTAAAATTAGACAATCTAAGCAGGAAACACAAACAGCTTTATAAAGCTGAAATACAATCTGTGGATTTCAGAGAGTTAACACAAAGAGCCACAAACTGGGAGTAAATAGGGCAATAATGCACATCATAAATACGATGTTATATTATTTGATAGAAAACAGTGCAGCCAGAGAGCTTGACATGGAAAAAAAATAATCTCACTAATTGCTTGGTCCTTACATCCCTAGTGAAAATTAAATAGAAAGGAGAAACAAGGATGCAAAACAATTTTGAAGGGAATTAAACTAGTAATTCTTCTGAACTGGCTTTGTCTTGCTACCAACAGTTGAAGTCAGTCTTTCCCCTCGTTAATATGGTCCTGTGGTACTTTTTGGAGGATTGAAAAGCAACTGTAAGATTTACTAGTTTCCTAGCAGGGGAAACTGTTGTCTGGATGGAGGATTACAATTGGAGAAGACATTGAGTGTAGTATTCTTATGATAGCTGTTATGGATCCTCTTTAGTGTTTTTCTATTTATTCTTTCCCATTAACTATATGATATAATAGCTAGAGAACTGGTCTTGAAACCAGGAAGATCTGAATTTGTCCTGCCCTTCACACATACTGGTCATGTGGTTTGATCAAGTTATAACTTAAAAAAAATAATTTACTATTAGTTTACAGCATTCAGTTCCATAAGTTTTTGAGTTCCAAATTTTCTTCCCCCCCTTCCACTCCATAGTGGCATGCAATCTGAAGTCATAACCTCTTAATGTTGTTGCAGAGAAGGTGCCTACCTACATTAGTAGAGGGAATTTCCTATAGCCATGAAATCATAGTCGATTCCCTATTCCTAACTATTTAAAATGATAATCTTCATTCAAGGCAAAGTTGATCTAATGAAATTTGTGTTTTAAGTATTTGTTCCCTAACTCTGGAGAACATTGAGAAATGTCTGTGAAAATAAAAAGTCAATGATATAATACTGTTAAGATTTTATTTTTAATTAAGTCTCAAAATTAATTGACTTCCTATGAAACAAATACTATTTGTCTTATATAAGGAAAATACTATATGTCTTATATAAATTCCTATAAGACATACTAGTTCTGGCAATGACCCCAGGAAAATCAAATAATTTTTGACATCTGGGGTTTTGAGGACACCAAAGATACTGGGTAAATTTTTACTTTTTTTATATTTTCCTCTCTTTTTTATTTTTTATTTTACATCATTCATTTCCACAAGATTTTGAGTTACAAATTTTCTCCCCATTTTTCCCTACCCACCACCCTAAAACAGCGATCCCACTGAATATCCCCTCCCTCAATCTGCTCTCTCCCATATCTTCCCCCATGCCCCCTTTGACTTTCCAGTAGGGCACAGTGGATCTCTATGCCCCAGTGCCTGTATATCTCATTTCCCAGTTACATGTAAAATAATAATAATAATAATATGTATATATATTTTTAAACATTTGATTTTAAAGCTTTGAATTCCAGGTTCATTCCCATCCTCCCTTGTCACCCACCCTCACTGGGAAGATAAGCAATTCAATATAGGTTGTACTTGTGTAGCTATGCAAAACATTTCCATAGTGTATATATTGTGAAAGATTGACTATATTTCCCTCCATCCTATCCCACCCCCACTTGTTCTATTCTCTACTTTGATCCTGTCCCTTTTCTAAAGTGGGTGCTTCCAACTTCCCCCCCCCAGCTTGCCCTCCCTTCCATTATCCCCCCTCTCTTCCCCTTCCCCTCTACTCTCCTATAGGGGGAGATACCCTATTTAGTATGTATGTCATTCCCTCCCTAAGCCAAATTAAATGAGAGTAAGGGACTTCCTGTTCTTCCTCTCCATTGTAACAATTTTCTCTTGCCTCTTCTATATGAGATAATTTACCTCATTCTGTCTCTCCCCATCTCCTCTCATTATATTCCTCTCTCACCTCTTAATTTCACCTTTTAATTATCATCCCTTCCTATTCAATTGGTTCTGTGCCCTCTGTCTATGTATACTTGTAGACATATATACACATACTCACATATACATTCATACGCCCATATACCCTCCTATATACACATATATATGTATACATACATGTATCCATACATACAGGTGTATACACACATTTTTTTATTCCTTCAACTATTCTTATACTAAGAAAAGTTTCGTAAGTTACAATTATCGTTTTTCCATGTAGGAATATAAGTAGTTCAACTTTGATCAGTTCCTTATGATTTCTTTTCCCTGTTTACCTTCTCATGCTTCTCTTGCTTCTTATATCTGAATGTCAAATTTTCTATTAAACTCTGGTTTTTTCATCAAGAATGCTTGAAAGTCCACTATTCCACTGAATGATCATATTTTCCCCTGAAACATGATACTCAATTTTGCTGGGTAGGTGATTCTTGGTTTTAATCTGAGCTCCTTGACTTCTGGAATATCATATTCCAAGCCCTTCAATCCCTCAGTGTAGAAGCTGCCAGGTCCTAAGTTATACTGATTGTGTTTTCACAATATTGAACTTTTTTCTTCCTGGATGCTTGTAATATTTTCCTAGGAGTTTTCTTTTTGGGATCTTTTTCAGGAGGTGATTGGTGGATTCTTTTTTTTTTTTTAAAGCAATCGGGGTTAAGTAACTTGCTCAAGGTTACATGGCCAGTTATTTCTGGGTGTGGTGCTGAGTATCTGATGGTGGATTCTTTCAACCTCTATTTTGCCTTCTGGTTCTAAAACATCAGGGCAATTTTCCTTGAGAATTTCTTGAAGGATGATTTCTAGGTTTTTTTTATTGATCATGGCTTTCAGGTAGTAAAATAATTTTAAAATTATCTCTCCTGGATCTATTTTCCAGGTCAGTGTTTTTTTTTTCCAATGAGATATTTCACATTGCCTTCTATTTTTTTCATTTTTTTGGATCTGTTTAACAGCATCTTGATTTCTCATAAAGTCACTAGATTCCATTTGCTCCAATCTAATTTCTGAAGGAATGATCCTCTTCAGGGAGCTTTTGAAATTCTTTTTCCATCTGGCAAATTTGGCTTTTTAAGGCATTCTTCTCCTCATGCCTTTTTAAGTCTCTTTTGCCATCTGAGTTAGTATATTTTTTAAGGTGTTATTTTCTTCATTCAGGTTGTTGACTCTCATTTCATAATTTTTCTTGCATTGTTCCCATTTCTCTTCCCAATTTTCCTCTACTTCTCTTATTTGATTTTCAAAATCCTTTTTAAGCTCCTCTATGGCCTGTAACCAGCTCATATTTTTCTTGGAAGCTTTTGGTGCAAGAGTTCTGACTTTGCCATCTTCCTTCTGTTCCATGCTTTGATCCTTTTTGTCCCCAAAATAGGAGTATAAAGTTGGAGTGTTCTGTTTGCTTTGCTTCCTTTGGTTGTTCATGTTGGCACTCAATTACTTGACTTTTGAGCCTTTTGCCACAGTAGATCTCTGCTAACAGAAAGGGGAGTTTTATCCCAAAGTTGGGGTTTTCTCAGCTGCTGAAGGTATTGATTGGGTGCCCTCTCTGAAGCCTCTACATGTTCTGGCAGACCGCTCATGCATCCAAGGACCTCCCTCCTAGACAGTGATTCATATCAGGGCAGCTTAAAGCAAGACTGATTACCCCTCAGACTGGTTGCTTGGTCCCCCTATATTCTACAGACCAGGAGTTCTGAAGCAGCCACAAGTTGGGGGGGGGTATGGGAGACGTGAGGGGGATCTGCACTGCCATGGCACCTCAGCCACTTCTCACTCTGGGTGCAAAGGCCATCGCACTCCTGAATTTCCAGGTCCCAAAGTCCACACTGCACTGATCTCTCACTTTGTCCTTAGCATCTATGGGTTGATAATTCTGGAGACTGCCACAGGTGCTGGTGATCTGAAGTCCCTCCAGCCGGGAGCTGGTCAGACTACCTGAGGCTTAAACATGGGGTTTACGTGAGGCTGGGCTGGGCTTGGCTCCCAGAGTGCTGAGCTGGCTGCTTCCTGCCTGCCTGCTGGGCTGTCCTCAGCATGAGGTTAGCTTTTTTGTGTCATTTTGTGGGTTCTGTAGCTCCAAAGTTTGTGTAGAGTAATTTTTTACATGAATTGGAGGAGGTGGGAGCTGCAGCTGTTTGGAAGTACTGTTTCTACTCTGCCATCTTGACTCTGCCCCAATTTTTACTTCCTTTTCCCTGCAGGAAAACCTTCTATAAAGAAGCTGACCTCTTTCCTACCCAATTCTCATGGGGGAGAAATAATAAAAATTAATAATGCTTTATCTTACCTGATGCTCTCTCCCTTTTAAGACACTTTCATATATGTTATCTCATTTGATCTTCATAAGTTACTGAAGTTCCTTTTAAGCAGGTAAGAAAAGTATTGATGAGGGAGGTTGAGTAAATTTCTAGAAATCACATAGTTTGAAAATCAAAGCATCACAGAATCTCAGAGTAGGAAGAGTTTTCAGAGATGATCTAATCCAACCCATGCCTATCCATCACCCCCCAACAAATGATCATCCAGCTTTTGCTTGATCCTCTAGTGATTTCTAAGTCATGTGACCAATAAGATGGAGGACTATTCATTTTCTCCCATACTCATTAACTCTCAAAAGCTCCCCCAAAGAGAACATGCACCAGAAGTAAAGCAATAATAGTTATCTCATTACTAAACCTTATGGCTTCACAGTAAAGAGTGCTAATTTCTAATGCTCTCACTCAGTACCACTGCCTTTCCAGCATCCCCTGTGCTATGGCAGGGTGCACAACCACTATTCCTGAGGCCATCTATTTTGCTTTTGGTTGGAAAACAAAGCAACAATAAAAAGAATACAGATTGCCTCTAGAAGATTTCCATTGAGATGTAACCCACTACTCCCTGAGGCAATCTATTTTACTTTTGGTTGGGAACCACAAAACTATCACCCATCTCTTGACTTTGTCCATGAAAGATGGAGCAGATTTTGTGGAAAGAATACTGGATGTGAAGGGAAGAGAAAAATAGGTTTCAATCCTGCCTTTTACAGTCACCAGACCTTGGGTTTCTGAGCTGCAGTTTCCTTAACTATAAAATCCACCAGTCTAGTAAATTAAGAGAATTGGAAAGTTATGATGGCATTGCCTGCTCTTGGTGAAACCATGTTGGCTCTTTGGGTTCACCTTTTTCTTTTCTAGATATGCACAAATTATCCCTTTAAAAAATATTTTACCGAGTATCCAGATCAAGGTCACTGGCTTATACTTTGCAGATTCCATCTTACTTTTTTTATATCAGAATAACAATAACCTGATGCTATGGTACCTTTCCCCTTTCTCATGCTTGTTCAAATATCATGGACAATGGCTCAGCAATGGCAGCTGACAATTCTTTTAGTAGTCTGGGATGTTCATTTCTGCTGATTCAAACTCACTGAGGTCAATTAGAGAATTTCTTACTTTGTAGGCATTTTGGATTTCACCTGTCTCATAAACATCTTTATTTTGTATTTTCCAGTCCAAAGGTTATTCTTCTTAGAAGATGAATGGTGATGGAGCCGGGATTAGAATTCGGGTCTCCTGACGAACTGACCAAGTCTTTCATTCTCCGATGATATTATTCCTGTGATGATTAGAGTTCTGTGCTACTTTCCATTATCTATATCCTGAATTCACCTTTTCTTACCGTGTGCTTAACAAAAGACTTGAAAATACCTAGTCACCCTTTTCTTTCAGGATGTCAAACTACTGTTGTGCTCCTTACTCTTTTTCTACTACAAGCTCCTATGACTTGCCCAGTATGTGGTGGCTATTATCAGGACTTGCAGGTTACAAGGGAGGAAGCAAGCTCTGTGGAACAGGAAGAATGTTAAGGGGGAAATGCCAAGAGTGGGGAGCAGATAATTTCAAGTTCAAATAGGGGGTGTTGCTGATGAGTAGGCCCTACCATACAGGTAGTTAGAACATGAAAGTTTAATTATTTCAAGCTTGCCAGAAGGCTTTGCATTGGTGATGGAATGTCTTGTTGCTGTCCAGAGATGTAACAATGGGATTGTGGGAGACTCTAGGCTTCTCTCAACTTGACACAATTCTTACCTTGTATGGTGTGCATGCTTGCGCGCGCGCGCACACACACACACACATACACACACAGATACTATAACAGCCACCATTTGGTATGTTTCCATGGGGAGAAAAGGGAGAGAATGGGGAGGTCATTACTCAGCAGGACCAAGACCAGAACCAGAACTGGTTGTATTACTGTTCTGTTTCACAAATGTGCTCTTACCAGCTGGGCAACCCTTACTTAGCTTTTGTATCTCTTGCTCATATTGGGCCAGTCATTTACTTCTGATACCAACTGTAAAATGGAGACAATAAGAGTACCTAACTTGCAGAGTTGTTGTGGGGATCAAATGAAATAATGTTTGTAAAGCCCTTAGGACAGTGCCTGGCATAGTGTAAGTGCCATATAAATGCTAGCTGTTATTATTACTGTTTTTGTTGGTATTATTTGAATGACCACTTAAACTATTACTGTAATTGACAGGGTGGTGAAAACGACTCTGATTCAATGAGGGAGAAAGGGAGGGCAAGGATTTGCCTTTAGGGGTGGTCAGATACTAACCCATGGCACCTGTTACACAAGAGTTCTGGGGAATTTTGAAAAAAATCCCACCAGTGGGATAAAATAAGACGGAGTGCCCAATGGAATTGGGAAGTGACTGGAAGAAAAAACATGGGTTTGGGGATGACATACCAAAGGCTAGGATTTTCAGGAAAGAAAAAAAAAACTCAGACCTTTTGAAACTTGAGCTTAACTCCTTTAACATCAGAAATAGCTCCAGCAAGTTGTCTTGTCTTTCTCATAAGGAGTCCTCTTGTTTTATTTTGTTTGTTCTTGTGTGCAGTGAAGGTATTCTGTCAAAAGTGTCTGTTCGTGTTCTGTATTTGCTCATCTGGTCAGGATTCTTTTTGCTCTGGCTCCATTGCTCAAAAAGAAAACAGGTGTTTGTTCTTCCCCCTGTGAAGCAGGGATAAAAGGAGGGTTTTTTTTTGTCAGGAAGTTTCTCAGCTTCCAATGAATATAGCCTTCTCTCTATATTTCCATTTTGGTCAAATTAGAATGGAGAGAGAGGGGAGAAGAAAGAAGAGATGGAAAGAATAGTACTTTCTCTTTTATACACATAAATATGAGGGTATTAAATGAAAACTAAACTAACACTAGAATCAAGCTACATTTAAAGCTCAAGATTAACCAGGCATACTCTTTTTGTATGTAGCTTTCTAAACATGATGGGCATGGTTAAAATGAAAACTTTTTGTGGAATTTCTGTTATAAGTGCCCCCAGAATCCTCTTCCATGAAAGTACAAAATGTTTAATTGTTTTATGATTTTGGGAAAGGAAAGTGATTTATATTCAGGAGACCTGTCTTTGGGTGCAGGGCGGCCCCTCTTGTGGAGGTAACACTAATCCAGAACAAGACCACTACTAGAGGGTTGGGGAATCTAATGTTTATGAGGTAATGTCATGTTTGTGCCTTTACTTAGGGCAGAAGTACAGATAGCTTTGAGTGTCTGTACCAGAGTTCAGTGAGAGAATATAGTCTTATCAGCTTTCTGAGAGAAAAGAAAGCATTGGCTTCTGTGGAAATATGTGTGGGAACAAGGAAAGCCTTTGGTGAATTTTAACCTGAGATTTTTATTTACACTGTAGTAATTAGGAAACTGGCTTTGGGATTTTTTTTTTGACGTTTACTTTTTATTTATAAGAGGCTAAATACATTTATTTTGTAAATAGATATATTTAAATATTATCCCATTTGAACACATTTCCCTAAGATTCCCCCCAATCCCAACACATACCCTTCTACCTTTGCCAAATGGGAGAATAGTAATTGCTTAGTGGTTTATTAAGAGAATAACTTGAAAGCACTAGATTCATAAGCAACATGAAATATCTTGATTGTAAGAAATGTTGCTTCTAGTATAAAAATAACATGCAAATTACTGATTATTGTGGAATCTCTGGACAACTGGACAAATTCATTTAGTCTAAAGTCTCTTATTTGCCCCATTTGCTAATTATATAAGACTGAGAAACAGGGACAAATAATGAAAAAGTATATGACCTTTATATCTTTGTGAATATGACACAATTTTTCACTGTGTTAAGACATTGACAGTGTATATAAAGACTCATTTTCAGGCCTAGACTCACTACTCCAGGCCTTTGAGGAGGGAAACAATCTTGAAGCCTACTGGGAACAGTCTTCTCTGAACGCTCAGCCCACCATGCTGATGCTTTCAAACATTAGGACTTTCAATCTTAGATAATATTTCTAAAGCTACTTAACACAGTGCCTGCCACAAATTGGGTGCCTAATAAATTCTTTTCCCTTCCCTTCCCCCATTATAAAAGACCTTTACCATTTTGGAAGTTGATATAGTGTTGTCTTGTCTTTTTCATAATGAGTCCTCTTGTTATATTTTGTTTGTTCTTGTGCAGCCTCAGAGACATGAAGATAGTTTGAGTAACTTTAATGAGTGACTTTCTGGTGTAAGCTCATTGTAAATAAAGCTTATTTTATTCTTTGTATTTCTATCTCCAACCTCTAATACAGGACCTGGAACATAGCAAATGCTTAATAAATACTTACTGGTTAATTATTTATTTTGAAAAAGGAGCAATTATAACTCTCATGTGTTTACTTGTGTATAAAGCACTTTGTAAACCACAGTGATTTATAAATGTTAGCTATTATTTATTATTTTATTTCTATACAAGTCCCAGAACATGATTTTTTTATTTGTTACTTTTATGATTGATGTTTGCATCAAACTGTATTAAAGATGGCTAAGAAGAAAAGAACTGGAAACTTTTAGAAAAGACCTAGTATAAACTAAAGATGACTATTTACCACAATGACAAGTATTATGCCACAACTGTGAACTTGTTGGTATTACTTAACTTGAGAAACAGATGTATTCTGTTTTAAGTTGGAATGAGTAGAACCTATGTGAAGTGGAATTGGAATTTCTTATAAATGTAAAGTTTAGATCATCTTACTTTATATTAAGGTAAAAATGTTTACATTGCCAAGTCAATGCAAGGAAAGATGCCAAAAGCTGCCAATAGGGACTGCTATCTATCACCTCCCAATTTTATACAGTCATGTTTAAGTAGGTGGAAATTTCTGGAAAAATTTAAAGGATGGCTTTATGAGAGGAATAGCAGGATCATTTCACCATGATATTGTTCCACTCTGAATGGGGATTCCCAGCAGTTAAAGGCATCCTTTGGTTGTATGTTCTGATGAATTGGTTGTTCCAATGGAGTATCTCTGAGCTATACCTGCACTCAAATACCATCAAAGCATTTTCCTCTAAAATACCACTAATAGGTCAATTTGTGACTCAAAGCACCAGGTCTGACAAAATAATGATAATAATAAATTTAGTGCTTACTATATGACAGGCATAGTGTTAAGCACTTCATGAGGATCATCCGATCCTCACAACAGCTCTGAGAGACAGGTGCTATTATTATCCCCATTTTACATATGAGGAAAGTGAGGCAAACTGAAATTAAATGACTTTCCCAGGGTTATACAGTAAGTTTTTAAGACCAGATTTGAACTCAGGTCTTCCTGGTTCCAGGTCTGTTACTCCATTTGCTATGCCACCCAACTGCCCAGATTGGATGTTGTTAAAATAATTTTCTTCTTCCTCTTTTCAGAGCAAATCCTTCCTAATATGGCAAGAAATATTTAGTGCTTTATGATGAATCTATTGTTAATATCAATAAGCTTCCCTGAGTCCATAGTCATGGGGAGGCAGGGATGGGAAAAAACCCGAACAACAACAAAACCCATTTTGTTATGTTTTTCCTATTTTGAATTTGCAACAACCTAAATGCTTTCTGCCCCATTCAAGGAAATTAAGACATGAGAATTCTTTGTTCAAAGTAGTGATCCCACTATTTTCCCTGAAACATAAACAATTGGCTCTAGGAGGGAAAACATTAACCCTGAGTTTTTTATGATGGCCCTCGGAATAAAAGAGTAGAAGTGTGAGAGGAAGAAGTGTACGTAAGTATGACTCTAATGAACAGAGTGCCACTTTTTAAAGGAATAAGTGTGCATAAATGTCATTGCATTAATAACCATAGTGGCCACCATATTGGGAACGACAAGATTGAACCTAGTGGTGTTGTGTACAGTAATGATAGCCCCTAAATTACCAAGGAGATACCACTTAATTTTGAACCTTCTTTCCAAGTTGGATGGCTCAGTTAGAATAAATTCAGCATAAGTTTAGCTAAATAAGAGGTGGTTGTGGTAGGGGATGCCCTCAGCTCTGACTTTACTAGAGAAGTATAACTGTTGACTAGGGCACTGCAGTAAGGAAAGTGATCATGGAAGGAGCCAAGGACCTTCCCTAAAATCCAAGATGAGGGATGGTAAATCTTAGGATAACATCACTGAAGCACTGGGTAAATAGATTCACCAGGACATAATTGTAGCAGTACTAGTTTTAGTAATAAGCTCTGTAGTCCTCTTTGTGAGAAATTGTTTAACTTTGCCTAGTAACTAACCAGATTCATAGTGTTGTAACCTAGAGCAAAGGGCTGGTTCCTCTGTTTCTAAGGATGATTGAGATTAAAGTATGGGAAGATGGCAGAGTAGGTCAGCAATCTTCAGGCTCTCCAAACTAAATTTCTTCTATGAAAGAGAGAGAGAGAGAGAGAGAGAGAGAGAGAGAGAGAGAGAGAGAGAGAGAGAGAGAGAGAGAGAGAGAGAGAGAGAGAGAGAGAGAGAGAGAGAGAGAGAGAGAGAGAGAGAGAGAGAGAGAGAGAGAGAGAGAGAGAGAGAGAGAGAGAGAGAGAGAGAGAGTCTCTCTCTGTCTCTCTCTCTGAGACTCTCTGTGAGTCAGAGAGTCTCTGAGAGAGAGAGAGAGAGAGAGAGAGAGAGAGAGAGAGAGAGAGAGAGAGAGAGAAACATTGTCTCAGAGTGAATGCTGAACAACAGAAATAAACAGGAGTTGGGGTAAAGCAGTTGTCCTTCTAGGAAAAGTTGAGAAGACCCCAGGAGACATCTGAGCCCCAGGGGTAGAGATGTGGCTTGAATGAAGAGCAGACACCTCCAGGCCAACTTCGGGGAATCAACAAACAACAATTCCTGGGCTCAGGTTGCTAGGGAGGCAGCTTCTGCCTCAGGAACTTTCACCTCAGGGAGGGTGTAGGGGTTGGATGGCTGAGTAGAAGAAGATTGAAGAACCTTGCATTGTTAAGGATTCTCTGAGTATAGCTGTGCTGACTAGATATGGTCCTGGGTTGCAGCTGCAAGGAAGAAGGAGCTAGCACACACCTAGCAGAGGGGCAGGGATCCTGCTGACTGTGGGCACTTGGAGTACAGAGTCCCTGGTTTTGGTTCCAGGGCAGAGAGAACAGGTGAAATTTGCAGCCATTGGAGGGACCATAGGGAGCAACAGTAGGTTTTTAAGGCCAGCTTTGAGTGAGTAGGAAAAAAACTTTTTTTTTTTTTTGCTTTTTGGAGGGCAATTGGGGTTAAGTGACTTGCCCAAAGTCACATGGCTACTAAGTTTGTCAAGTGTCTGAGGCCATATTTGAACTCACATCCTCCTGACTCCAGGGCTGGTGCTCTATTTACTGCGCCACTTAACTGCCCCCCAAACACCTAACTTTTGTCAGACAACAAGGATGGGGATCCTAGCCATGGTTTAGGGGCAGAGAGGAATGCCTAAGGTTGGGCCATGGAACAGAGCTCAGAAAACTTGGGACTAGAATTATTATAATAATAAGCTGCTAAAAACAAAATTAAAAAATTGAGTGAGCAAAGGATAAAGAACCCAACCATAGATAGCTACTATGGGGATAGAGAAGATCTGGGTTCATATTCAGAAGATAATGGAGCTAAAAAAACCACTCCTTTTTCAATGAGAAATGGCTAATGGTCACAAGTGCAAAAAGAGTTCTTGGGAAAACTCAAGAAGGACTTTAAAAATCAAATAATAGCAATTGAGGAAAACTTAGAGGAAAAAAGAGCAATCCAAGAAAATGATGAAAAGAACCTCCACCAACTGTAATAAGAGAATCAAAAATTTAAGGAAGAAAATAATTCCTTGAAAAGTAGAATTGGGCAAGGGGAAGCTAAGGATATTATATGACACCAAGAATCAAAAGAATGAAAAAATAGAAGGGAATACGAAACATCTCACCAGAAAAACAACTGATCTGGAGAATAGATTGAAGTGATACAATATAAGAATTGTTAGACTATCTGAAAGAAAAGATCAAGAAAGAGCCTTGATACAATATTACAAAAATTATTAAGGAAAATTATTCTGAAGTTCTAGAACAGGAAGGCAAAGCAGAAATATAAAAAAAAAATCACCAATCACCACTTGAAAGGAGTAAAGTTTCATCATAACCAATTTCAAAGCTCCCAGGTTAAAGAGAAAATATCGCAAGCAACAAGAAAAAAAACCAATTTAAATATAATGGAACTATAGTCAGGATTATAGAAGACCTAGCAGCTTATACTTTGAAGGACCATAGGTCTTAGAATGCTATATTTTATAGAGCAAAAGAGTTGGGATTACAAATAAGGGTAATTTACCCAGCAGTTACATATAATCCTTAATGAAAAAAAAAATGAACATTTAACAAATTGAAAGAATTTAAAGTATTTGTGACAAAAAGGAAGGACTTAATGGATAATTTGACATATGAGATCCAGGAGAAATATAAAGTAAACATTAAAGACCAATTATAAGGGCCTCAATAAGGTCAAACTGTTTGCTTCTTATATGTGGAAATGTTATCAATATTCCTATGACTATCATTATTTGGGTAGTTTGAACTTGGGCTGAGCTGTGTATGATGGGGTGATTTTAAAAAACAAAACTGCATTGGGAGAGATAAAAAAGAGTAATTATCTCATACAAATTATCCATGAAAGGAAGAATTGATATAGAAGCAAGTGGGGTGGGGACCTAGTAGTGCTGAAACCTTACTTTCATAGGAAGTGAGTTGTTGTTGTTTGCACTTCCTTCTTGAAGAGGACCATGATATCTGGAAGGTGATATCATGACTTGCAAGTAAATTAGTGCTGTGCAAAGTCACCAGCCTCGCTCTCTCCTCCAAAGCCATCTGGGTCCAGTGGCAAGATATAAATCAGGATGACTGAAATGGCCTTGGATGCAGTGGGACACCTTGGCCTTTTTAAACTAAGGTCTTTCCCAGGTTTCAGTTTGTCTGAAGCCAACACACATTCAGTGATTAAGGCTAGGTGAGAAAGGAAGCAAAGAATGGTCACTTTTATGTAGTAAAAAAAAAAATCAATCTGGGAAGGGAAAACACTTCCAGGATTTCTGGCCATAATAGAAACAGTTGCTATTTACACTCACTCTGAGCCACCAGAACACAACCAAGTGTAACTTGGTCTTGGATCTATTGTTGGCCAATCAATGAGAGGCAAAGTCATCTGGGTTTAAGGCATGGTCTTTGAAAAAGAAATCTAGTCTGTAAACCCTAAGATATTTTGCAAGGTTTCCATGATCAAAATTATATTCCTTTGGGCAGAACATCTGCACATAAGAGTATGATTCCCTATGTGAGGAGAGGGAGCAGAGGGAGGGGGAGAAGGAGTAAAGGAGGGAAGGAAGGAAAGATGGAAGAAAGGAATGAAGGAAGGAAGGGAATGGGCTAGGAGATAGGATAAAAGAAAGGGTTTTAGAAGGCTGTGTAGATTAAGAACTAGGAGAGGGAAGAAGATAAGGGAGAAACCCTTAAGTAGATTAAGGTGAAAGGTGGAGGGAGAGAATAAGGGAGAGACCCTTAGAGGGGTGGGTAGATTAAGGAAGGCAAGGTAGCAAGTAGAAGGAAATTAGACAAGTGAGGAGGGATAGGGTAAATAGGGTAAGAAGGATAATGAGGAGAAATAGGATGGAAAGAAATACAAAAGTAATTATAACTTAGAATGTGAATGGAATTAATTTACCCATAAAATGGAAATAGCAGAATGGATTAAAAATCTGAATCAACAATATATTGCTTTCAGGAAAAAATAAAAATGAGAGATTTAATAATACAGAGATTAAATAAAGGACTGGAATAGAATTTATAATGTAAAAAAAGTAGGGGGCAGTAGTTATGATCTCAAATAAAGTTGAAGCTAAAATAAACTTAACTAAAAGAGAAATATAGGGAAACTACACTATGTGTCACCAGTATTATTAAGGTTTGTTTTAGACCATTTAAAATAACTAGACTGTATAAAGTCATACCTCAGTTGATGAATGGTCAAAGGATATGAAGAAGCAGTTTTTTGAAGATTAAATCAAAACTATATGTAGTCATATGAGAAAGTGCTCTAAATCATTATTGATTAGAGACATATAAATTAAAATAACTTTAAGATATCTTATACCTATCAGATTGGCTAAAATGATAGATCCTTTTCAATGGGGGAATAACTAAACAAGCTGTGGTATATGATTGGGATGGAATACTGCTGTGATATAAGGAAGATTGAGCTGGTTGACTTAGAAAAGTATGGAAAGATTTGGGTCTATGAAGGAAGATGCTATCCACTTCCAGAGAAAGAACTGATAAATAGAAATATGTATAATGTTGTCTTACATATGTGTATTGTGTGTACTGTCTGTGTTTATAGATATGTATGTATATGTATATTTATATACATATATAAATGTGTTCATGCTTAATTGTAACCTTTTTTGGGGGTCGGAGGTAGGGAGGGAGAAAACATAAACGAAGAGTGCACAGCAGAGAACAAAAAAAGCCTAGAAGGAAGCACAGAAAAGCTGGGTTGCTTTAAGAATAATGTGTAGGATATATTACATAGATTTTTGGGAAATGAACATTTATTGTTTTATATTGAATCCTCTCTTATGTTCTGCTGTGTACATGGAATTTTTTTTTCATTTTGTATCTAAGTTTAAAATAAATTAAACCAAAAAAGAGATTAAAGTATGGCCATCCATGTCTCTACTTAAGAAATTGAATGTGATAAGCTATGTCCAGGTTTATATACATTACCAGAGTTTTAAAGAGAAAGTCCCTCCTAGGCTATGTAGCAGATAGAATTTCATGTGGGAATTGGGAACTCTGCTGACCAGTAGGTCCTGCCTTAAAATAGAGAAAAAAATGATTTTTTGTTTGCTTATTTTAAGTATTCAAGAAGGCTTTGTACTGATCACACAGTGACTGGTGTTCCCATAGAGATATAAAAACAAATTGGGATGGAAGAGGGTAAGGGGCAATCTATACCTCCTTTGACTTGGAGGTTTTCTTAACATGCAGGGGATATAGAAACAACCATTTAGGTACATTTTCTTAGAGAGATAAAAGGGAAAATGAAAAAGTCCAGCCTTACCAGACCCACAAACAAGAGTAGCATTATAAATATATATCTTTGCTCTGTGTTTTATAATTATATCCTTACCTTTATAGCTATATATACATATCTTACCAACTAAATCTGCTTTTATAACTCTTGTCTTTTTTTTGGGGGGGGGGTCAGTTATTCACACTGTTCTACTTCTTAGGTGTAGAATAGTTGCCACCAAACTTTCCACAATAAGTGAATTGCGTGCCTAATGGAATTGTGTAAGAGGCAGATTGGAAAGGGAAAATGTCTGACTGACAAGAAGCATAGTCTATCTAAGATCCTAGGTAATAAGAATTATGTGGGTTTGTTAGAGAATTGACCAAGAACTAGAAAGAATAAACTTAGAAAAAGTCTTAGAATTCTGAGTATGCAACAAAAGACTGCTCAGGGAACTTGTTCCTCTTGAGAGCAGGACTATCGTTCTTTTCCATTTGTATTCCCAGCACATAATAATGATGACTATTTTTAAAAAAAGTTTTTTTTCATTCATTTCTACAACCCAGCAGTAGCATAAAATATAAAAAGGTTAAACATGCATAATTTTAAAATCCATGGATAATTTTTCATGGTCCTATTATTTTTAAGGGATATTCAAAGGAGAAAGATCTTTGCAAAATATAAATTTATCCAAGTATATCAACAGCTGGCAATTAATGATACTATTCCAGGTGCCCAAATATTCATCTGGGGCAGTCTGAGTCAAGTACCTTCAGCTGGGAGCTTCTACTAGCTTCAGACTTTCCTTGTGTTTCTTTTTCTTTTCTTTTCTTTTCTTTTCTTTTCTTTTCTTTTCTTTTCTTTTCTTTTCTTTTCTTTTCTTTTCTT
>NW_027186304.1:92680264-92686731 GCF_028583685.1 Petaurus breviceps papuanus
TCCCCTCCCCTCTCCTCTCCTCTCCTCTCCTCTGTCCTCCCCTCTCCTCCTCTCCAACCAAGAATGAAACAATCCCTACATTCTCCATTCCATCCCTAGAGACCTTAGAGGTCATGTGGTACAATCCCTTCATATTACAGATGATTTCCTTATATTTCTTAGAAACCTTGATTCCCATGTGTATTATAATATTTTAATGATTTCTAGTTAGGGGAGCAATCAGAGAACTCATGGAAAAACCTTAGGGAAACACATATCATTTAAATATAATAGTTACTGGGGTGGGGGAAATGTAAAAAAAAGGCTCTTGAAACTAGGTCATATAGTACCAGTTTTGGAGGTCCATGCCTCATTGTTGCCATTGGTATTCACTTTAGTTTTTGTTCAGTGTTTATGACTATATGGGTTTGTAAAAGTCTGGAAGAGCAGTTGTTAGAATGCTTATTATCTATCAGTTAATTAGTAATTAATAAATCAGTATTTATTAAGCACCTACTATATCAGGTACTAGACTATGGAGCAGATAGAACTTCAAGTGGGAACTAAGAGAACAGTAGGGCATGGTGCCATATGCCAACCCAGCTCTTAGATTAGGTTATATTATCTCCACTGAAGGTTTTGACCTTAGAAGATCTCCCTTGAGGGGCAGAGCCAAGATGGTGGAGAAAAGTTAGGAAGTTACCTGAGCTTTCCTCAATTTTCCTTGGAAACAACGTTAAATCAAGACTCTAAATCAATTCTGGAGCAACAGAACCTACAAAAAGATGTAGTGAAACAATTTTCCAGCTAAAGATAACTTGTAGGGACTTCAGGAAAGGTCTGTCTCGTTTGGGTAGAAGGGCAGCTCAGCCCAGCACAGGTGGTGTCTGGGCAAGCGAGTGGGAGGCTCTTAGCCACAGCAAGGCCCTGAAGTACTGGTGCAGCAGGCCAGTGACACAGCAGGTCAGCTGTGAGATCTCCAGCCCCAGCACAGAAGGCAAATTGCCAGCCTCAGAACTGAGAACACAACAGGCCCAACAAGGTCAAGCCACCCTAACATAGTGGGCAAGCCACCAGTGCCTAGCCAGTGTTTTGATTCTGACCACTGTATCCCTCAATCTGCCCTCACTTCTGTCACCCCCCCCCCCCCCACACCTTTTTTTTCCCTTTATATTCCTGTTGACTTATAGAGTAAGATAAATTTCTATGCTAAACTGAGTGTGTATGTTATGTCATTCCTTCTTTGAGCCAAATATGATGAAAGTTTCAAACAATGCTCACCCCCCTCTATTCTTTCCCTTTACTATAATAGGTCTTATGCGCCTCTTCATGTGATGTAATTTACCCTATTCTGCTTCCTCCTTTCCTCTCCTCCTGGTACAATACTTTTTTTAACCCTTTAATTTTTTTATATAATCACATTAAAGTCAACTTATGTCCACAAACTTTAACTATGTATAGTACTTCTAAGTAATAGATATACAATTCTCAAGAGTTGTAAGTATTGTCTTCCATGTAGGGATATAAACAGTTTAACCTTATTGAATAACATGGGTTTTTTTCCCTTTCTTGTTTACCTTCATATGCTTCTCTTGAATCTTGTATTTAAAAATTGAATTTTCTGTTCAGTTCTGGCCTTTTCATCAGGAAAGTTTGAAAGCCCAATTTCTGGGATAAGAACTCACTATTTGACAAAAACAGCTAGGAAAACTGCAAAATGGAATGGAAGAAACTAGGCATAGACCAACATCTCACAAGTAAAAAGTTTTTGCACAAACAAAGCGAATGCAATCAAGATTAGAGGGAAAGCAGAAAGCTTGGAAATAATACTTAGAGTCAGTGTCTCTGATGAAGGCCATATTTCTAAAATATATAGAGAACCGTGTCAAATCTATAAGAATACAAGTCATTCCCCAATTGATAAACAGTCAAACGATATGAACAGGCAGTTTTTGGATAAAGAAATTAAAGCTATCTATAGTCATATGAAAAAATGTTCTAACTCACAATTGATGAGAGAAATGCAAATTAAGACAACTCTGAGGTACCACCTCACACCTATCAGATTAGTTAATATGACAGGAAAGGAAAATATTGGATGCTAGAAAAGATATCGGAAAATAAGAACACTAATGCATTGTTGGTAGAGTTGTGGGTTGATCCAACCATTCTGGAGGGCAATTTGGAACTATTTCAAAAGGACTATAAAACTGTGCATACTCTTTGATCTAGTAATATCACTACTAGGTCTGTATTCCAAAGAGATCATATAAAAGGGAAAAGTACCCATGTGTATAAAAATATTTATAGCAGCTTCTTTTATGGTGGCAAAGAATTGGAAATTGAGAGGATGCCCATCAATTGGGGAATGGCTGAAGAAGTTGTGGTATATGAATGTAATGGAATACTATTATGCTATAAAAAATGATGAGCAAGAGGATTTCAGAAAAACCTGGAAAGACTTGAATGAACTGATGCTGAGGGAAGTGAGCAGAAGTAGGAGAAAATTATACACAATAACAGCAACATTGTGCAATGACCAACTCTGATAGACTTAACTCTTCTCAACAATACAATAATCCAGGACAATGCCAAAAGACTCATGATGGAAAATGCTATCCACATCCAGGGAAAGAACTATGGAATCTTAATGCAGATCAAACTTTTTTGTTGTTTAGATTTTTCTTTTTTTAATGATTTTTCCCTTTTCTGATTTTTCTTTCACAACATGACTAATGTGCAAATATATTTAATATGATTGTACCAGTATAACCTATATCAGATTGCTTGTTGTCTTGGGGATGGAGGTGGACATGGGAAATTTGGAAATCAAAATATTATAAAACAATGGTGAAAACTATCTTCACGTGTAATTGGAAAAAAAATACTACTAAGTGGGGGAAAAAAAGAAGACCTCCCTCAACCACCTTTTTATGATGATCAAATCATACCAGATCCTAGGGCACATGGAGTAAAGTCTTTATGTAATTTTTTATAAAGTACTATATATTCATGTTTTGTGATTATTTGCCTAAATCTTGAACTAGGTTTCCAGAGGATGAGAAACTGCCTGAATAATTCAAGTTGTTCACAGGCCATCAGGATGAGTTATTTGCCCATAAAGGACTCCTATTAGGGGAAAATAATGTTATTCTAGAAAACATCACATTATCTGGGCCACATTACATGTATTGTGGCACATCCTGTAAATGTTTGTATGAAAGCATTGACTAGAAGTTATGCTTCATGACCCAGAATTTATTCTTATATCCAAAAAGCAATGATATGTATTGGAAAAAGCACTGGGCATAGCATCATGGGAGCTGCTACTTGTTACTTGTGTGACGTTGGGCAGTCCTTTTAATCTCTGAAGTCCTTTATTTTTTGCATAGTTAAATGATGGGATTGTACAAGATGGCCTGTGTGGTCCCTTCTAATTCTGAGATATTGTGACTATATCATAGAAGGCTCTTTTGGCTTTAAATCCTGTGAACATGGGGCTTGCCAAACTAAACAGGCAAAGTTCCCCTAAAGCACTTCCTTATGAGCAGAGATCTAGAAGCCTTGGTCAAGAATCATATTTTTCTTCCTCAAACAAATTAAAGAGGCAGAATACTTCCATGGAAAGAGTATAAAATTTTGAGTCAGAGGACTTGGCTCTGAATCCATGACACTGCCACTTTCTACCTCTGGGACACTGGACAAGTTATTTAATCTCTGATGCAGATTATTGGAGGAGATAGAGAAAAACAAGACTTTCTGGGCTTTTCAATGTGAAGAATAAGATTCTTCTCCTGATCTCCTCATGACCAAGATGGAGATATGAGGACCAGGTGATAGACTTTGGTTTCCTCAACTATAAAATGGGTTGCTGGGGAAAATATTAAGAGAAGATTATTTCTAAGGTCCTGTCCAGCAGTGAATCTCTCTAACCCTATAATAGTTTATCCTGGCAACTGGACAAAAGGAAAAAAAACCCATAGAGCCCTGTGCATCTGTTTCCTCATATGTGAAAGGAGAGAGTTGGACTGACTCACTTCTAAGGACCTTTCCAGCTCCAGGTTTACGATCTTTCTCCAGATGACATTTTTGGTAGGCTTCTTCCTTCTCCTCACTCCAATACTGATGCATGTGTAAGGTTTCCAAATTGGCTCCTTCATCTGAAGTCCTGTGAATGTGTGTGTGTCTGTGTGTGACTGGGTATGGGAGGAAGAAAAGAAAACAGAGAACACTGGGAGGAAGAAGGGCAGGTTCCTTTTTTCCCCTCTGGCTGCCTTTGATTCTGAACATTAGCCACCTAAATAAAGAATTTTTCCCAAGCTCTTTGGGCAGTTCAAGGGAATAGCATTGAGATCTCCTCATCATTTACCTCCAAAGGCACACTTCCCAAGTATTAGGGCTTGGAGCTTGGACAGTTACTCAGTGGCTATAAGAAGAATTTTGGAAGAGCTGCATAAATGCCTCCTGCAGCCATTGAGTGATATTGTTCAATCTCTGAGCCCTAATACTTGAGCAATGTGCCTTTGGAGGTAAATGATGAAGAGATCCCAATGCTGCTCCCTTGAAAAGCTCCAAGAACTTGGGAAAATTCTTTATTTAGGGAGCGAACATTCAGCATGAAATCCTGCTGTTTGTTCTCACTGCTTCATGCACTTAACAATCCCTTTAATGTCCTAACAGCAAACAATTAAGCAAAAGGAAGAAATGATCCAAGCCGTAGATTGGACTAATAACTAAAACCCAGCCAGCATTGCTTATGAAGGTGTTTTTGTTTTTTTGACTTCTTGTATGCAGGTCCACCTGGACCAAAGGATAGAGTCTTCTAAGCATAATGTAAGAGTGGATGGACACAGAATGCATTTAAAAATTGTGACAAAGGTGTTTAACAAGCTGAGGATGTTTTTTACCTCCCCCTTCCCTCCAAACCCCCACTCTTGCCCCCAACTGGCCATCACTAACTACTCTGTGGCATCTAAATGAATGAAATTATAAAGTGAGGCCTCCATCCAGCCCAGTTAAATTAGTACCCTTTCTTGTTTTTCTTCTATACTTGTCAAGAGGCAGATTAATCTGTGCTATTTTCTAGGCTCATTACTGGCTGTTAGAGGAATGTAGGGTCTAAATCAAAATTCCATTTAGATCCTAGGAAATACACTACTGTGTACTGATCCTTCTCTCCTCCACATCCCCCTCCTTACTCCCAGTTTCCTTTTTTCTATAGGTGATGGTTTACTTCTGTTATGCTGCTTGTGTGATCTTTTGTCCATCTCTCCATGAGGCTGAGGACCATAAACTCTTTTCAGACTCACAAAGACAAATAACAAATGAAATCCTACTGACCCTCTAATGCTCACAGTCCCTTCTTCCCACACACCCAGTTCAGACGGGGTAGAGAGACTGAAAACCAAAGAGCTTGTAGGGTCGTTGTACAAATGACATCACTACAAAGCCGGGCTTCCTGCTGGGTAATAGCCCAGTGCCTTTAAATCCCAGAAATTAGACACAGACAACCTGCTGGGTCACCTTGTCCATTTCCTGCCACAGCTTCATCTAATTCTCACAAAATTCAGCAGGCTTCTGCAGCAGCCCTGGGGAGCCTCCCACACTCTAGCACATCTCCTTGTTAAAAGAATTTTGCTGATATTCAGCCCAACATCATATACACACATGTGTGAATGTGCATACATACATGTGCATATGTACATGTACACATCCACAACACACACGAGTATATAGACACACAGTAACATCTGTGTACATGTACATAATATAAAATATAAGTATATAACATACATACATGTATATATACATGTGTACATGTCGACATATATTTTTTTTACCTAGCATCACTTTGTTATACTTCCATATACTCCCTCAAAACCACCCTAAAGTTTTCCTTCGGCCCTTCCCCCTTAGTTTTTGTAGTCTTGAAACACTGACATACTATTCTTTTTCATTATTTAAAACAAGCTATGCACATGCACCTCTTGAAATATTAGCTCATAAATCAATCCCTGCAGCCAGTCCTAATACTTCTCTAAAAGGGCTTGGCTCATTGTGGGCTCTGATTTATGCACTGCGTGTCTTATAATTTTATTTTACTTGATTTATATCAAGCTGAGCAGCACTGCTCAGCTCCCTCTGAGAAGACCTTCTTAACTTCTTCATAGGAGGAGGTAACCTCAGGTCTACAAGACTCTGAAATACTAGTAAAGTTCAAAGAACTCTTTGATAGGTACCCTTGCAAAGGAAAAGTGTTGTCAACTCCTTCAAACTATGCTTTTGTCCTAGGGACCAGATAGCTGAGTCAGCATGGTCCAGTAAAGAGAGTGATGAGTCCACAGACAAGAGGCATGGACTTTATTTAGTTCAGCTTCAGATGCTTTACCATCACTGCCACCACCACCACCATTACCACCACCACTACCACTACTGCTACTACTACTACTACTACTACTACTACTACTACTACTACTACTACTACTACT